>NC_057798.1:621696420-621915134 GCF_018294505.1 Triticum aestivum
GCCTATATATGTCCATATACCCTAAAAACATCAAGGAGCACAATAGATCAGGAGTTCCGCCGCCGCAAGCCTCTGTAGCCACCAAAAACCAATCGGGACCCTGTTTCGGCACCCTGCCACAGGGGGGATCCCTCACTGCTGGCCATCTTCATCATCCCGGCGCTTTCCATGATGAGGAGGGAGTAGTTCACCCTCGGGGCTGAGGGTATGTACCAGTAGCTATGTGTTTAATCTCTCTCTCTCTCGTGTTCTTGATTTGGCACGATCTTGATGTATCGCGAGCTTTGCTATCATAGTTGGATCTTATGATGTTTCTCCCCCTCTACTCTCTTGTAATGGATTGAGTTTTCCCTTCGAAGTTATCTTATTGGATTGAGTCTTTAAGTATTTGAGAACACTTGTGGTGACTATGGGATATTCACGTGATCTACTTGATGTATGTTTTGGTGGTCAACTTGCGGGTTCATTGAACGTATGCATAGGGGTTGGCACAAGTTTTCGTCTTGACTCTCTGGTAGAAACTTTGGGGAACTCTTTGAAGTTCTTTGTTTTGGTTGAATAGATGAATCTGAGATTGTGTGATGCATATCGTATAATCATGCCCACGGATAGTTGAGGTGACATTGGAGTATCTAGGTGAAATTAGGGTTTTGGTTGATTTGTGTCTTAAGGTGTTATTCTTGTATGAACTCTATGATAGATCGAACGGAAACAATAGCTTCGTGTTATTTTACTACGAACTCTTGAATAGATCGATCAGAAAGGATAACTTTGAGGTGGTTTCATACCCTACCATAATCTCTTCATTTGTTCTCTGCTATTAGTGACTTTGGAGTGACTCTTTGTTGCATGTTTAGGGATGGTTATATGATCCAGTTATGTTATTATTGTTGAGAAAACTTTCACTAGTGAAAGTATGAACCCTAGGCCTTGTTTCCTAGCATTGCAATACCGTTTACGCTCACTTTTACCACATGTTACCTTGCTGTTTTTATATTTTCAGATTACAAATACCTATATCTACCATCCATATTGCAATTGTATCACCATATCTTCGCCGAACTAGTGCACCTATACAATTTACCATTGTATTGGGTGTCTTGGGGACACAAGAGACTCTTTGTTATTTGGTTGCAGGGTTGTTTGAGAGAGACCATCTTCATCCTACGCCTCCCACGGATTGATAAACCTTAGGTCATCCACTTGAGGGAAATTTGCTACTGTCCTACAAACCTCTACACTTGGAGGCCCAACAACGTCTACAAGAAGAAGGTTGTGTAGTAGACATCAAGATCTTTTCTGGCACCGTTGCCGGGGAGGTGGGTGCTTGAAGGTATATCTTTAGATCTTGCAATCGAATCTTTTTGTTTCTTGTTTTATCACTAGTTTAGTATATAAAAGAAAACTACAAAAAATGGAATTGAGTTTGTCTCATGCGCTCCATCTTTTTAATATCTTTCATAAGTATAATGAAAAGGAAAATTGTGCTCAAGTGCTAGAAGAAGAAGTCTATAAAATGTTTGGTACTAAATCTTTGAATGATGATCATGATTGCAATGTTGTTAGTATGAAATCTTTGAATATACATAGTACTAATGATGATTACACTAGTTATGATGAAAATGTCTCCTATAAGCATGTCGATTCTTGTGGAGTGCATTGGGTTTGCAAGTACACACCAAATAGGGAAGATAGATATTGCAAGAGGCATAAGCATTTAGAAACTAAATTATTGCAAGAAAGGCTTGATGTTTGTGCTGAAAAATTCAATATTTTTTGCCATCCTTGTTAACTTTGCAATGAACATGGTCATTTAAATCTCCAATGCAAATTGTTTCATGATTGAATGGCGTCCAAAAATTGTTATATGATTTCCCATGCACATCATAATGACCTTAGTTTGCTTTTGGTTTATGAAGAAATAAAATGTTTAACTAAGAATCTTCCAGAATTTGCCCTTAAGAAATTTCTTGATATTGATCTAGAGAAGATTTATTTGTATTGTGCGGTGAATTGCATTGAAAATCCTTATATTGCCAATTACCTAAAGAAAAGAAAGCAAATAGAAGATGAATAGAACACTAATGAAAGGGAAGAGACTTCCCAATATCCTCCTATTATTTCTTATGATGAATCAGGTAACGAGGATGAGCTTTCTATTCAACCAATCTCATCAATAAGGAGCTCAGAGAAGAAGGTTGAACCCACACATAATGTGAAGAAGAAAAAGAAAAGACAGAGCAGCAAAGGTAGAAAGGTATCTCTCCCAAATTTTGTTGCTCCTACTACTCATTGTGATGATGATAATTGCTATACTATTGGTGCTATCCATACTATTAGTGATGAGAGTGATTATGTTTATGATATGAAAAGGCCCAAGCTTGGGGAAGCTATGTTTGATGAGGATAAAATATTTGAGAATATATTTGCTGAAATTAATGTTTGTCCCAAGCTTGGGGATGCTACATTTAATGAAGATGATATTTTTAACCTCCCAAGTTTTGATATGCAAAGTTGTTATGATGATAGAATGCCTCTTACCTATGATGATTATATTGATGAAAGTGGGCTTGGAAGAGTGTCAACTTTAGGAAGTAAGGATCCCACTATTTTGAAGGATGTTGAATCTTATTGTGATGAATATGAAAGTGGATTTGGAGAGGTCATGACTTTATTTAGTGATGATTCCAATATCTTGGAAGAGGTTTCAATCGATTATGATGAGAACAAATTTGCTACTTATGATGATTATTGTGATGAAACTAATGCTATAAAAAGTAGTGATGAATACATTTATAAAACTTGTCATGTTTATGATTACCCTTTTTCTGAACATTACTCTTTTAATGTGGAAACAATTTATAGTATTCAAGTCTCTTATGATACTCCCACCATTCCGAATGAGAAGAATTTTGCTTATGTGGAGAGTAGTAAATTTTCTATGCAAGTAGATCATGAAAAGAATGCTTTAGGTGCTGGTTATATTGTCGAGTTCATTCATGATGCTACTGAAAATCATGAGGGAGGAACATATGCTTGTAGGAATTGCAATAATATCAAGTTTCCTCTCTATGTGCTTAAAATCTTGAAGTTATGTTTGTTTTGCCTTCGTATGCTAGTTGATTATTGTTACCATAAGTTGTTTGCTCACAAAATCCCTATGCATAGGAAGTGGGTTAGTCTTAAATGTGCTAGTCATATGCTTCATGATGCTCCCATTATGTTTCAATTCTTATCTTTTATGTGAGCATCATTGTCATCATCATGCCTAGCTAGAAAGGCATTAAAGAAAAGCACATGTTGGGAGACAACCCAATATTTACCCTTACCGTTTTTGTGTGTTCACATGATTATGCTACTGTAGTAATCATGTTTTATAGCTTTTATTCCAATAAAGTGCCATGTAAGACCTTTAGGATAGCTTACGGTGATAGTTGTGTTGATCCTGCTGAAAATCAGAAACTTTTGCACCCAGTATATTAGTTTTGATAATTCACAGAAACGTGCTTATGATCTTATTATTTTTGCTCTAGATTGGTACACAAATTGCTTAGGATTTCCTAATTTGGTAGGATTTTTCGAGTTCCAGAAGTATTCGAATGATACAAATTACTACAAACTTTTCTGTTTTTGACAGATTCTGTTTTCTATGTGTTGTTTGCTTATTTTGATGAATCTATGAATAGTATCGGAGGGTATGAACCATAGATAAGTTGGAATACAGTAGATATTACACGAATATGAATTTAGAATGAGTTCACAACAGTACCTAAGTGGTGATTTATTTTCTTATACTAATGGAGCTTACGAGTTTTCTGTTGAGTTTTGTGTTGTGAAGTTTTCAAGTTTGGGGTAAAGATTCGATGGACTATGGAATAAAGAGTGGCAAGAGCTGAAGCTTGGGGATGCCCAAGGCACCCCAAGGTAAATATTCAAGGACAAGAGCCTAAGCTTGGGGATGCCCCGGATGGCATCCCCTCTTTCGTCTTAATCCATCGATAACTTTACTTGGAGCTATATTTTTATTCACCACATGATATGTGTTTTGCTTGGAGCGTCATCTCATTTTATTTTGTTTTGCTTTCTGGTTGAATAAAATACCAAGATCTGAAATTCTTAAATGAGAGAGAGTCTTCACATAGTTACATAATTATTCAACTACTCATTGATCTTCACTTATATCTTTTTGGAGTAGTTTGTCATTTACTCGTGTGCTTCACTTATATCCCATGAGTAAATGGTTGAATGAGTTGAATGTCATTAATCTAAAATTATATATGTTTCTTATGCTTATCCCATGGGGAATAATGACTTCACTTATAATAAGTAGAAGTGGTAAATTTATTGGTCATTTGAACAATTCATGAAAGAATATTGAAGGGAGAGAGGTTTCACATATAAATATACTATCTTAGACATCTTCTATGATTGTGAGCCCCATTAATTATTTTCAAGCCTGAGCAAATTAGTTGTAATTGGACAAGGGAGACAACATAATGAGTTATGCTTGGGTATATTTTTATAGAAGTTATATTGTTATAGATCCTCTAACATGTGGTGCTTGCTATTTAGAATCCTTTGCTAGCCAAAATATTTGTACTAAGCGGGAATACTGCTTGTGCATCCAAATCCCTTGAACCAAGTTTCTTCCATGAGTGTCCACCATACCTACCTATCTGCGGTATTTACCTACCGTTCCAAGTAAATTTGCATGTGCCAAACTCTAAACCTTCAAATAATAATCTGTTTTGTATGCCTGAATCGCTCATGTAGCGACTAGGAGCTGTCAATATCTTCCATGCTAGGTGGGTTATTCTCAGGATGAGTGGACTCCGCTCATCATTCACAAGAAAAATGGCTGGTAACTGGGATGCCCAGTCCCATGTTCAAAAGATCAAAATCAAATCAAAATAATTGCAAACAAAACTCCCCCAAGATTGATGTTAGTTGGAGGCACCCATTGCTTCGGGCAAGCCATGGATTGATGATTGCTGGTGGAGGGGGAGTAAAAACTTTACCATTCTGTTTGGGAACCGCCTATAATGCATCCACTATGGAAGAAACTGGGAACCCTTGGTTGTTATGTCTACAATGAAAGCATACCTCTCAAATTTATTTTTATCTCTATTTCAAAATCGAGCTCTGGCACCTCTGCAAATCCCTGCTTCCCTCTGCGAAGGGCCTATCTTTTACTTTTATGCAAGAGTTAGTAGTATTCCTTCTCATTCCAACCTACTCTTTAGTTGGCAAGCATCATGTGATGGGGAAAGATCTAAGCATATATGGCCATTCAAATATATTTGATCATGAATTATTATTGTTGACAATTATCTATATGATAAGTAAGTTGGGAGGCAAAACATTAAGCCCCTATCTTTCTCTGTGTTCAATGGATGCTATTTGTTCTAAAAATATGCTTTGAGTGGTAGCAATCATGAAAGACTATATGATAGTTGAGTATGTGGGATTTGCTAAATCAAAGCTCTTACATAGACCCTTCCTGAAAATAAGATGAATTGCAACTGTTTGATGACTGAGAACATAGGTTTCTAGTTTTCAAGAAAATTTATGGTCTATGCTTTAATATTTGAATAGCTTGTCACTTGATCATGAGAAGTTTTATGTCACACCCTAGCTAGTTCATGCATTAGAGTGTTGCATCATGTTTATTCTTTCATCAGAAACCTGAAATGGGGATGACAGAACCCCCAGCCCCCTCTGAAACCAACTAGGGTTTACTAAAAACTTTTTCAATGAACCTGAAATGCCCTTCTAAAATGCCCATCATTTTTGTCTTGGTTTAGAACCTCTGCCAAAAGTGATGCACATTTTACTAGGTCATCTTAGGGTCTTTGAATTAATTCATAAATATTGAATTTGGGCATTTAAAATTATATAAAATATTCAAATGCTCAAATATCTCCAAACTAAAATGTTTCATGTTGGAAATAATCCAGCTATGGAACAGGAGTAGTTTGGTGCTTTTAGGAGTTGCCTAAGTATTTTTAATAATTCAACAAAGTTGCAGAAGTATTAAAAAAATAGAAAACAGAAAAAAATGGCAAAACTTACCTGGCGCCCAGCACCCGGCCCACCTGCCGTCCCAGCCCAGCGCCGCTCCAGCGAGCTGCTTGCCGGCCAGGCAGGCAGGCAGGTGCCCGACGGCGACCGCAGGGCGCGCCACGCAGCTGGCCGTCGCCCTGCTTCACCTCCTCGCCTCGTGGCTGGATGGATGAACTCCACGCCACGCCGTGAACCTCCAGGACACCTTCATTCTCCCCCAACTCCTCTCTCTCGCGCTCCCCCGCCATGGCCAACGCCATCGCCGCCACCCCCTCGCCGTAGCCACGCCCTCCGTCAACCCCACGCCGTGCCGCCGTGTCCAGGAGCTCCGCCACCCTCCTCTCCTTCGAGCAAGCCGAGCCCCGAGCGCTCGCAAGGCCCGAGCCCACCGCATCGACCTCGACCGAACCGCCGTCGCCGGAGATCCCCTTCAACGCCGACGTCGCTCCGGCCCGTCCCCGGCCGCACCAAGTGCTTCGTCGAACTCCCCGTGAGCTTAGCCATCTTCCCCTCCCTTCCTTTCTTGCTCCCGAGCTGTGTAGTGACCTCCCGGAGCTCAACCGCACCCACCGCTGTGGAGCTCGTCGCCGACGTGCTCCCGGCCACCCTCCGGCCACAAACTAGTGTCCATCATGCTCACCACGTCACGTAGCACCTAACCAGCTACTCCCCGCACCTCACCGACCCCTCTAGTGTCAAGTTCGTCTTCGGCCGAACTCCGGTGGCCGCCAAAGTCGTCGCCGGCGCCAACTTCGGCCACCCCGACCCCAACGGACTCCACCAAGAGCTGCGGCTCGTCCTCAGCTCCACTCTGATGGCCTCCGCGACCCATTTGGTGGCCGGAACGGCCAAAACCACTTCCGCCGCCGCGTCGGGTCGCCGGCAGCTAAACGCCGGTGCAGCCGACCTGGGTTTGACCACGGGTGGGCCCTGGTTGACTCTCCTGAGTCAATGACAGGTGGGGCCCAGCCCTGTTAACTATTTAGGATTAGTTTAAATTAATTTTAGTTTAACTAATCACACTGACACGCGGGACCCACTGTCAGGTTTGACCCGGACCGTGTCCCGTTGACCTGCTGATGTCACACTGACGTCAGGCTGACACAGTAATTGATTTTCTGGATTTAATCTAATATAGGAAATTCCAGAATATAGTTTAAACTTCAAAAATTCATAACTTTTAATCTGTAACTTCAAATCAGACAAGTTATATATGAAAAATGATCAGAAAAATCCAATCTATCCATCTGTACTATTTTCATGCATGATTAAACAAGTTAACTTGATGTCTAATGCAGAACAAGGAAAAACACTTTAAAGGGCCATGTATGAGTTTGAAATTTGAATCTTTGATTCAAATTGGTTCAAATCCTTCTGGTCTTAGTTGCATTAGCCCAACACACTCATATTGCCATGTTTCATGCATGCATCATATTGTCGCACATTGTTTGGTGATGGTTGTGTATCGGTGTTCTTTGCGGCAGGTTCTGCCTCCGAGGAGTACCGTGATTACCCTAACGAAGAACCGTATCAGTGCATCGAACCATCAGGCAAGCAACCAACCATTTGATCATATCGATACAATCCCATGTTCTCGCTCCTGCTCTCTTTTACTGCATTAAGACAAAGCGTTTCAAACTGCTGTGTGTTATGGTAGTTGAACCCATTTCCTCTGCATGACCTGTCATTGCCACAGTAACTAGATGAAACCCACTAGCATGTGGAGGAGTTGTTTGAGCCATATGTATGTGTTGTTCCTACCTTGCTATGCCTGCTATGCTTAGAGTCGTGTCAGGTCTGGTTCATCTGGGTGATGGGCTAGAGTGAAATGATTATGTCGGTAATAAGAGTGGTGTGGTGAACACGATTTGGTAAAGGTATCAATGAGAGGCCATGTAGGAGTACATGGTGGGTAGTTTCATTGAAGGCGACCTTAAGCACTGAGATCTGTATGTGTGATTTAAGATTCAGCTACTACCATGCATTGGGCCCGAAACCAATGGACCCTCTCGACTTCTTATTCACCCTAGTTCTCTGTCCAGGAGTTGCAAGTAGTTTCTGGTGTTTGTAGCCTACTGGAGGCCATGGACAGCATTGACCGTAGGGGTGGGCTGTGATGCGGTAGGTACGTGGCACGGTGTACCGAATACCCGTTAGGTATCTCGGGAACCCTGTTCACATCGTTTGGGGCTGTGAGCGAAACCTCGGCTGGATCTCCTCATGGATGGAACCCGAATAGGCGATAAACCTGGACTAGAGACTTAGGTGATTAGGTAGGTCGTGGCCGACACCCACGTTGGGCTTCCGCTTGAAGGTTGCCGAGTATATGTCGTGTAAACGACGGTAAGTGGTGAGAGCGTGTATGAAGAAGTACAACCCTGCAGGGTTATCATGATCTATTCGAATAGCCGCGTCCGCGGTAAAGGACTACTTGGTTGCCTATACAGTTCATAGACAAGTAAATGGAAGCTGCTAAAAGCCTCAAGATAAGTGTGAGTGCCGAGGATGGGTCTTCCGTAGGAAGACGGAGGTGGATCCTCGGTAGTGTATTGAAGTGGTGAGTAGTGGACTCGTGTGCGCAAAACCGTTTCAAGTTGAAGTCTCATAGGATAGCCTAGCCAAGAGTCAAAGCTGGCTTGCTGCAATAACTCCACCAACCCTTCTTGATAATGTGCATGTATGTAGGATCTGATGTAAGTCTTGCTGAGTACCTTTGTACTCATGTTGCTATATTTTACATTTTTTACAAAAGACGCTGCAACCCCTTCTGATGGGTTCTTCATAGACGTTGACATCAATGAGTAGGCTAAGGCCCAGGTGGTGATCCTGAGCTTGTGAAGGACCAGGTAGTATAGCTAGGCTTTCCAAGCCTCTTTTATTTTACTAGTTGTCTGTACTCAGACAGGTTACTTCCGCTGCTGGTTTGTATGACTGTATGACTTGAATGCTGGGTCGTGTGACCCGTACCTATGTGTATGTTATGTATGGCTCTCTGAGCCTTAAATAAAGTACTTGTGTCGTAGAGTCATGTTGTGATGCCTTGTTGTATTTGCACATATCGAGCATATTGTGTGTATGATTGAAATGCTTGGTATGTGTGGGATCTGACTATCTAGTTGTTTATCTTTAGTAGCCTCTCTTACTGGGAAATGGCTCCTAGTGTCTCCACTCAGCCATGGTAGCTTGCTACTGCTCTGGAACACTTAGGCTGGCCGGCATGTGTCCTTCTTCGTTCCTGTGTCTGTCCCTTCGGGGAAATGTCACGCATTGAGTATCGGAGGCCTGTTAGCCCGCTACAGCCCGGTTTACCGGAGCCCTGCTAGCCCAGTGCTACAGCCCGGACCCACTTGCTGATGACTGACACGTTCGTTGCTGGGTCATGGATGCCCGTCCCTATAAGTCTGTGCCGCTTTGGGTTTACGACTAGCCATGTCAGCCCGGGCTCCTTATCATGTGGATGCTAGCGACACCATCATATACATGTGCCAAAAGGCGCAAATGGTCCCGGGCAAAGGTAAGACGACACCCGTGGGAATACCGTGCATGAGGCTGCAAAGTGATATGAGGTGTTACATGCTAGACCCATGTGGCATCGAGTCGGGGTCCTGACAGCGTTGGTATCAGAGCCGGACTGCCTGTAGGTTCTCCAAGCCAAACTGGTCGATGTTGAGTCTAGAAATTCTTTAGTTATATGTAGGGGAATTGTTTGTGGGTTGGAACGTAAGGCTCTTTTTACTCCTTTATCTTATGACATTCTGATCTGAGTCGGTCTATTCTTCCACCGGGGGTTAAGGAATTAGGATCTTTTCTCTCTATCAGGTTCACGTGTTACTAATCAGTAGTACCTTATAGGTTTGATGGATACAAGCCTAGTTCAGTTCTACTAACATATGATGTTGCTAGGATGGACTCAGGACTTTGATATGATGTTGTTGAGTGTGTATGAAATCCTTTGTCAAATGTCTCAAAATCCTTCTTGAGCATTTACAGCTGTTATGCTGCCGAAATTTTGCTAGAAATTCTAATGCCTTTGCATTATGGTTGTGCTTTCAGATGGCCACTCACGACCTCAATCAAGTGGTTCGCCTGACTCGGTGCCTAGATGTACCCGGCCATACCGCCATGTTGGTCAGGGTAATGACTGAGGCTGGATACCGTTGGTATCCTGAGTACACGGTCGAAGAGCAATTTCGAGACTTTAATCAAAGCCAGTATCTCTGCACTGTCAGGATATTTCCATCTTATCCTGGATCCACCGAGCCCCTTCACTGCTCCTATGGACTCGGGGTTACTATTGAGATGGCTGTGCAGGACGCCGCCTACTCTATGATGACCATCATGCGAGTCAGGTCTGGCCTATTTCGGGACTCTGATTTCCGGTATATGCCAGGATCACTTCCGGGAGCACAAGGGTATCTCCAGGCTATTTATGCTGACCCCACTCAGGAGGATTCACGGACTCGCACCACTGCTGAGATGCTCGAGGATAAGGACCGTGAAAATCGGGCCTTGAGGCTAGAGCTTTTCAATACCCGTGCTAACCATTGGGCCACTTTGACTCGGTTTGCACCGGCCGTGCAAGCTGGATATTCAGATATGCGCGATCTCTATCCTGTGAGATCTGCTCTGCCAGACGTGATGGGTTGGCGTGATGTAGGAGGCATCACCCCACCTCGCGGTCCCCGCAGGCCACCGTCTGTTGGTCCAAGACCTCATCCTAGCCCCTATGGTCCACAAGCTCCGTGAGATCGTCTGTTTCCGGATGATCATGTTGAGCTTCCAGGCTATGGAGGTGACTTCTAAGAGGACTACTACGGATCGGTCTGAGTTAGTGGTAGTATCACTAGTTCGTACTAGCTGTGTCATCTATCGTCCTGCGTGACTCGTGGGATATGACCTAGTTTGTACCGCTTTCCGGAGGTGTAGAAAAACAATGTATAGGAGCTTGGGATGCCTCGATGTGATGTAATCTTCCTTTCACCGTAATGGTACTTTGTTTGGTCTTGTACTAAACCTTGTATGGTGTGTATGACGATGGAATAAAGAAGCAGTTTCTGTATCTACCATGTCATACGGATGATCATCTTGCATTCCAAGTTATTCCTTACATTCTGTATCCTATGTCGGAATCTTATCATTCTGATTAAATCATTGTCTTGTTTACCTAGGATGGTCAACACGCACAATAACCCTGCTCCTCAAGAGCAGGCCGAAGGCAGTGGAGTCGGGAATGCAAATCTACCTCATCCCCCTTCCCTAGCCGAAGTTATGCTGGAAGCCGAGAGAAACAAGCGGGAGACCAACCGTTTGTTGGAGCGTATTGAACAGAACACAGCACGCCATCAGAGAAATAACTTGGTGTCACTCAGTGATTTCATCAAGTTACATCCACCCACGTTCCACCACTCCGTCGAGCCTCTCGACGCTGATGACTGGCTTCGCAGTATTTCTCACAAACTGCGTTCCGCGCTAGTAGCTGAGGCTGACAAGGTCACCTTTGCTGCATATCATCTTGAAGGCCCCGCCAGTCTATGGTGGGAGAATTATGGAGCTATGCGCCCAGCGGGCCATGTCACTACTTGGGCTGAATTCAGCGAGGCTTTTCGTGAACATCACATTCCGGAGGGTCTCATGGACCGTAAACGTGAGGAATTTTGCAGTTTCACTCAAGGCCGACTCTCTGTGGATGCTTACAGCAGGGAGTTCGGTAACCTCGCACGATATGCCACTAAGGAAGTTTCTACTCATGCCAAGAAGCAAGCAACGTTCCGTAAGGGACTTAGTCCTGAGCTTCGCCGCGACCTCCGTCTGCATGAGTGCACATCTTTTCAGAAGCTTGTTAACAAGGCCATCAGTGCTGAGACTGGTCAGACTGATTATGACGCAACACGCAAGCATGGCCGTGACGTGGGTTCCTCATCCGGTGCTGGTCCTCAGAAGCGCCGCGTGTGGGTGCCTAACACTGCCCTGCCACCCAGGTTCACACCGAGGCCATCCTTCCAGGTGCCTCGCCCTGTTCAACAGTCTGCACCAGCCAAGCCCTATGGTGGTCCAACCAACAATGCTCCTCCACGTACCAGTTCCGTGACTTGCTTTAAGTGTGGGGAATCTGGCCACTATATGCGCGAGTGTCCCCAAACCAACCCCAACCAATCTGCTAAAGCTGTTGGCTGTGGCAAGCCGACAGGGAAAGTGTTCCACGCCAAGCCGGCCACCGCTGCACGTGGCCATGTCAACTGTATCTCTGCCGAAGAAGCTCAAGAGGATCCCCACGTCGTTCTCGGTACGCTCCTTGTTAATTGCCACCCGGCATCTGTTCTTTTCGATACAGGAGCATCTCATTCATTTATATCCGAGAGCTATGCTCGTCTGCATAACACCACATTCTGTGAGATGCCCACCTCTATGGTAATTCAAACTCCGGGATCCAAATGGCAAACTTCTAGAGTAAGCCATGGAAATGAAATTCAAGTCGACAGACTTGTTTTTCTCGCATCTTTGATAGCCCTCAAATCTTCAGATATTAATATCATCTTGGGTATGGACTGGATGTCAGCCCATCATGCCCAAATTGATTGTTTCTCTAGGACTGTTCAACTCACCCATCCTTCGGGAAAGATAGTCAATGTCTTGACCTGAATAGCCAAGCGACAGTTATATTCTCTTAACGCCAGCCCTTTGCCAGACCTTGAGGACGTCCCGGTAGTCCGTGACATTCCGGATGTCTTCCCAGAGGAATTGCCAGGTGTTCCACCTGACAGGGATGTTGAGTTCGTCATAGACCTCATTCCAGGAACCGTCCCGATTGCTAGAAGACCTTATAAGATGGCACCACTAGAACTAGCCGAGCTTAAGAAACAACTCGATGAGTCCTTGAAAAAGGGTTTCATCCAACCTAGTTCATCTCCGTGGGCTTGCCCCGTCCTCTTCGTCAAGAAGAAGGATGGTACGGATCGGATGGTTGTAGATTATCGACCTGTCAATTTGGTCACAATCAAGAACAAATATCCGCTCCCCAGGATCAACGACCTGTATGATCAGCTCACTGGATCCTCAGTCTTCTCCAAAATGGATTTGAGGTTGGGCTACCATCAAATCAAAATCAGGAATGGGGACATTCCTAAAACGGCCTTTGTTACTCGTTATGGCCAATACGAGTACACCGTCATGTCCTTCGGTTTAACCAACGCTCCAGCCACTTTTTCTCGGTTGATGAACTCAATCTTCATGGAGTATTTGGATAAATTCGTCGTGGTTTACCTCGATGATATACTCATCTACTCCAAGAACGAGGAAGAACATGCCGAACATCTAAGGCTAGTATTGAAGAAACTTCGAGAGCATCGTCTTTATGCCAAATTCTCTAAATGTGAATTTTGGTTGTCAGAAGTGACCTATCTGGGTCATGTGATATCTGGTAAAGGTATTGCTGTTAACCCTGAGCGAGTTCAAGCCGTCCTTAATTGGACTCCACCTGAATCGTTCAAGCAAGTTCGGAGTTTTCTGGGCTTAGCGAGCTATTGCCGTCGCTTTGTCGAAAATTTCTCCAAAGTTGCAAAATCTCTAACCGAACTCCTCAAGAAAGATAAAAAGTTTGAATGGACTCCACAATGTGAGCACAGCTTTCAGGAACTGAAAAGACGCCTGACTTCTGCTCCCGTACTGGTACCGCCAGACTTCTCTAAGGACTTTGTTATCTACTGCGACGCCTCGCGACTAGGACTAGGTTGTATTCTCATGCAAGATCGACACGTAATTGCTTACGCTTCACGGCAATTGCACCCACATGAGGAGAATTATCCTACTCATGATCTAGAGCTTGCAGCTGTAGTCTATGCACTTAAAACCTGGCGACATTACCTCCTCGGTAATCGTTGCGAAATATTCACTGATCACCAAAGTCTGAAGTACATCTTCACCCAACCGGATTTGAATCTCAGGCAAAGACGTTGGGTCGAGTTGATCACAGATTTCGACTTAGGAATAACTTACACGCCAGGGAAAGCCAACGTCATGGCTGATGTGCTAAGTCGTAAATCTTATTGTAACAACCTGATGTTACAACAAAGTCAACCGCTTCTCCATGAGGAATTTCGGAAGCTTAACCTTCACATTGTTCCTCAAGGCTTTCTTTCCACCTTGGTGGCGAAACCTACCCTTACGGATCAGATCATCAAAGCACAGAAGGTAGATCCGGGAATTTCCCGCATCAAGAGAAACATCAAGAAAGGAGTTACGAATTGTTTCTCCATTGATGATCAAGGGGTCGTATACTTCGGGAATCGACTAGTGGTTCCCAAGGTGCGAAACCTGAGGCGATTGATCCTTAAGGAAGCTCATGAATCTCCTCTCACCATTCATCCCGGTAGTACCAAGATGTATCAGGACCTACGCCAGAGGTTCTGGTGGACTAGGATGAAGAGAGAAATTGCTCAGTATATTGCTAATTGCGACGTCTGCCGTCGTGTAAAAGCAGAGCATCAACGGCCTGCTGGCACCCTCCAACCCCTAGCTATTCCTGAATGGAAATGGGATAAAATTGGTATGGATTTCATTACCGGTTTTCCCAGAACCAAGAGAGGGAATAATGCTATCTTTGTCGTTGTCGATCTTCTTTCCAAAGTGGCCCATTTCTTACCTGTTCGTGAGAGTATAACCGCTAGTTAGTTGGCACACTTATACATCTCCCGAATAGTGTCCCTCCATGGTGTTCCTTTGGAAATTAACTCAGATCGAGGAAGTCTCTTCACCTCTCGGTTTTGGGAAAGTTTCCAAAATGCTATGGGAACCCGCCTTTCCTTTAGCACCGCTTTTCACCCTCAATCAAGTGGTCAAGTAGAACGCATCAACCAGATCCTAGAAGACATGCTTCGAGCCTCTGTTATCTCATTCGGAATGGAGTGGGAGAAATGCCTTCCATTTGCCGAATTTGCTTACAACAACAGCTATCAATCTAGCTTGGGTAAAGCCCCTTTTGAAGTTCTCTATGGACGACGGTGTCGAACACCCCTTAACTGGTCAGAAACCGGGGAAAGACAATTCTTTGGCCCGGATATGATGCAGGAAGCGGAAGAGCAAGTTCGCATCGTTCGTGAAAAGTTGAAAACAGCCCAATCTCGTCAAAAGAGTCAATATGACCGAAAACATAAGGCTATGACTTTCGAGGTTGACGAGAAGGCTTACCTTCGGGTTACTCCTCTGAAGGGAACCCAACGTTTCGGTATCAAAGGCAAATTGGCTCCCCGTTACATTGGACCTTTTCGTATTCTTGCTAAACAAGGAGAAGTTGCCTACCAGTTGGAACTACCTCCGCATCTCTCCAGAGTCCACGATGTCTTCCACGTTTCTCAACTCAGGCGTTGCTTCTCGGATCCTATCCGTGGAGTGGACCACGAAACGCTTGATCTCCAAGATAATCTCACGTATCGAGAGTACCCCATTCGTATCCTCGATCAGGCCGAGCGTACCACTCGATGTCATAATATCAAGTTTCTCAAAGTTCAATGGTCGCACCATTCCGAGGATGAAGCAACTTGGGAAAGGGAGGATCGTCTTCGACTCGAGTATCCCGCCTTCTTCCCGGAGGAACCCATATCTCGGGACGAGATTCTTTTGAGTGGGGGTGAGTTGTCACACCCTAGCTAGTTCATGCATTAGAGTGTTGCATCATGTTTATTCTTTCATCAGAAACCTGAAATGGGGATGACAGAACCCCCAGTCCCCTCGGAAACCAACTAGGGTTTACTAAAAACTTTTTCAATGAACCTGAAATGCCCTTCTAAAATGCCCATCATTTTTGTCTTTGTTCAGAACCTCTGCCGAAAGTGATGCACATTTTCCTAGGTTATCTTAGGGTCTTTGAATTAATTCATAAATATTGAATTTGGGCATTTAAAATTATATAAAATATTCAAATGCTCAAATATCTCCAAACTAAAATGTTTCATGTTGGAAATAATCCAACTATGGACCAGGAGTAGTTTGGTGATTTTAGGAGTTGCCTAAGTATTTTTAATAATTCAACAAAGTTGCAGAAGTATTAAAAAAAACAGAAAACAGAAAAAAATGGCAAAACTTACCTGGCGCCCAGCACCCGGCCCACCTGCCGGCCCAGCCCAGCGCCGCTCCAGCGAGCTGCTTGCTGGCCAGGCAGGCAGGCAGGTGCCCGACGGCGACCGCAGCGCGCGCCACGCAGCTGGCCGTCGCCCTGCTTCACCTCCTCGCCTCGTGGCTGGATGGATGAACTCCACGCCGCACCGTGAACCTCCAGGACACCTCCATTCTCCCCCAACTCCTCTCTCTCGCGCTCCCCCGCCATGGCCAACGCCATCGCCGCCTCCCCCTCGCCGTAGCCACGCCCTCCGTCAACCCCACGCCGTGCCGCCGTGTCCAGGAGCTCCACCACCCTCCTCTCCTTCGAGCAAGACGAGCCCCGAGCGCTCGCAAGGCCCGAGCCCACCGCATCGACCTCGACCGAACCGCCGTCGCCGGAGATCCCCTTCAACGCCGACGTCGCTCCGGCCCGACCCCGGCCGCACCAAGTGCTTCGTCGAACTCCCCGTGAGCTTAGCCATCTTCCCCTCCCTTCCTTTCTTGCTCCCGAGCTGTGTAGTGACCTCCCGAAGCTCAACCGCACCCACCGCCGTGGAGCTCGTCGCCGACGTGCTCCCGGCCACCCTCCGGCCACAAACTAGTGTCCATCATGCTCACCACGTCACGTAGCATCTAACCAGCTACTCCCCGCACCTCACCGACCCATCTAGCATCAAGTTCGTCTTCGGCTGAACTCCGGTGGCCGCCAAAGTCGACGCCGGCGCCAACTCCGGCCACCCCGACCCCAACGGACTCCACCAAGAGTTGCGGCTCGTCCTCAGCTCCACTCCGATGGCCTCCGCGACCCATTTGGTGGCTGGAACGGCCAAAACCACTTCCGCCGCCGTGTCGGGCTCGCCGGCGGCTAAACGCCGGTGCAGCCGACCTGGGTTTGACCACGGGTGGGCCCTGGTTGACTCTCCTGAGTCAATGACAGGTGGGGCCCAGCCCTGTTAACTATTTAGGATTAGTTTAAATTAATTTTAGTTTAACTAATCACACTGACACGCGGGACCCACTGTCAGGTTTGACCCGGACCGTGTACCGTTGACCTGCTGATGTCACACTGACGTCAGGCTGACGCAGTAATTAATTTTCTGGATTTAATCTAATATAGGAAATTCCAGAATATAGTTTAAACTTCAAAAATTCATAACTTTTAATCTGTAACTCCAAATCGGACAAGTTATATATGAAAAATGATCAGAAAAATCCAATCTATCCATCTGTACTATTTTCATGCATGATTAAACAAGTTAACTTGATGTTTAATGCAGAACAAGGAAAAACACTTTAAAGGGCCATGTATGAGTTTGAAATTTGAATCTTTGATTCAAATTGGTTCAAACCCTTCTGGTCTTAGTTGCATTAGCCCAACACACTCATATTGCCATGTTTCATGCATGCATCATATTGTCGCACATTGTTTGGTGATGGTTGTGTATCGGTGTTCTTTGCGGCAGGTTCTGCCTCCGAGGAGTACCGTGATTACCCTAACGAAGAACCGTATCAGTGCATCGAACCATCAGGCAAGCAACCAACCATTTGATCATATCGATACAATCACATGTTCTCGCTCCTGCTATCTTTTACTGCATTAAGACAATGCGTTTCAAACTGCTGTGTGTTACGGTAGTTGAACCCATTTCCTCTGCATGACCTGTCATTGCCACAGTAACTAGATGAAACCCACTAGCATGTGTAGGAGTTATTTGAGCCATATGTATGTGTTGTTCCTACCTTGCTACGCCTGCTATGCTTAGAGTCGTGTCAGGTCTGGTTCATCTGGGTGATGGGCTAGAGTGAAATGATTATGTCGGTAATAAGAGTGGTGTGGTGAACACGATTTGGTAAAGGTATCGATGAGAGGCCATGTAGGAGTACATGGTGGGTTGTTTCATTGAAGCCGACCTTAAGCACTGAGATCTGTATGTGTGATTTAAGATTCAGCTACTACCATGCATTGGGCCCGAAACCAATGGACCCTCTCGACTTCTTATTCACCCTAGTTCTCTGTCCAGGAGTTGCAAGTAGTTTCTGGTGTTTGTAGCCTACTGGAGGCCGTGGACAGCACTGACCGTAGGGTGGGCTGTGATGCGGTAGGTACGTGGCACGGTGTACCGAATACCCGTTAGGTATCTCGGGAACCCTGTTCACATCGTTTGGGGCTGTGAGCGAAACCTCGGCCGGATCTCCTCATGGATGGAACCCGAATAGGCGATAAACCTGGACTAGAGACTTAGGTGATTAGGTAGGTCGTGGCTGACACCCACGTTGGGCTTCCGTTTGAAGGTTGCCGAGTACATGTCGTGTAAACGACGGTAAGTGGTGAGAGCGTGTATGAAGAAGTACACCCCTGCAGGGTTATCATGATCTATTCGAATAGCCGCGTCCGCGGTAAAGGACTACTTGGTTGCGTATACAGTTCATAGACAAGTAAATGGAAGCTGCTAAAAGCCTCAAGATAAGTGTGAGTGCCGAGGATGGGTCTGATGTGTATGTATGTAGGATCTGATGTAAGTCTTGCTGAGTACCTTTGTACTCATGTTGCTATATTTTACATTTTTTACAGAAGACGCTGCAACCCCTTCTGATGGGTTCTTCGTAGACGTTGACATCAATGAGTAGGCTAAGGCCCAGGTGGTGATCCTGAGCTTGTGAAGGACCACGTAGTATAGCTAGGCTTTCCAAGCCTCTTTTATTTTACTAGTTGTCTGTACTCAGACAAGTTACTTCCGCTGCTGGTTTGTATGACTATATGACTTGGATGCTGGGTCGTGTGACCCGTACCTATGTGTATGTTATGTATGGCTCTCTAAGCCTTAAATAAAGTACTTGTGTTGTAGAGTCATGTTGTGATGCCTTGTTGTATTTGCACATATCGAGCATATTGTGTGTATGATTGAAATGCTTGGTATGTGTGGGATCTGACTATCTAGTTGTTTATCTTTAGTAGCCTCTCTTACCGGGAAATGTCTCCTAGTGTCTCCACTGAGCCATGGTAGCTTGCTACTGCTCCGAAACACTTAGGCTGGCCGGCATGTGTCCTTCTTCGTTCCTGTGTCTGTCCCTTCGGGGAAATGTCACGCATTGAGTACCGAAGGCCTGTTAGCCCACTACAGCCCGGTTTACCGGAGTCCTGCTAGCCCAGTGCTACAGCCCGGACCCACTTGCTGATGACCGACACGTTCGTTGCTGGGTCATGGATGCCTGTCCCTGTAAGTCTGTGCCGCTTTGGGTTTACGACTAGCCATGTCAGCCCGGGCTCCTTATCATATGGATGCTAGCGACACCATCATATACGTGTGCCAAAAGGCGCAAACGGTCCCGGGCAAAGGTAAGACGACACCCGTGGGAATACCGCGCGTGAGGCTGCAAAGTGATATGAGGTGTTACATGCTAGACCCATGTGGCATCGAGTCGGGGTCCTGACATTTTATGAGATGAGCTACTGTTATGACATATAATGATGCTAGAAAAGGTGATTGAAATTATCATTGACCAAACTTGTGCACCTGCTAGCATCCACACTTCATAAATTATTTCTTTTATCATTTACCTACTCGAGGACGAGCAGGAATTAAGCTTGGGGATGCTGATACGTCTCCAATGTATCTATAATTTATGAAGCATTCATGCTATATTATTATCTGTTTTGGATGCTTATGGGCTTTATTATGCACTTTTATATTATTTTTGGAACTAACCTATTAACCGGAGGCCAAGCCCAAATTGCTATTTTCTTGCCTATTTCAGTGTTTTGAAGAAAAAAATATCAAACGGAGTCCAAATGGAATGAAACCTTTGGGAGAGTTATTTTTGGAATGGAAGCAATCCAGGGGACCTGGAGTGCACGTAAGGGAAGCAACGAGGAAGCCACGAGGCAGGGAGGCGCGCCCCCACCCTCATGGGCCCCTCTGGCCCCCCTGTCCGACTTCTTTCGCCTATATTTGTCCATATACCCTAAAAACATCAAGGAACACGGTAGATCGGGAGTTACGCCGCCGCAAGCCTCTGTAGCCACCAAAAACCAATCGGGGCCCTGTTCCGGCACCATGCCAGAGGGGGGATCCCTCACCGGTGTTCATCTTCATCATTCCGGCACTTTCCATGATGAGGAGGGAGTAGTTCACCCTCGAGGCTGAGGGTATGTACTAGTAGCTATGTGTTTGATCTCTCTCTCTCTCTCTCTCTCTCTCGTGTTCTTGATTTGGCACGATCTTGATGTATCGTGAGCTCTGCTATTATAGTTGGATCTTATGATGTTTCTCCCCCTCTGCTCTCTTGTAATGGATTGAGTTTTCCCTTCAAAGTTATCTTATCGGATTGAGTCTTTAAGGACTTGAGAACACTTGATGTATGTCTTGCCGTGCTTATCTGTGGTGACAATGGGATATTCACGTGATCTACTTGGTGTATGTTTTGATGATAAACTTGCGGGTTCATTGAACTTATGCATAGGGGTTGGCACACGTTTTTGTCTTGACTCTCCAGTAAAAACTTTTGGGCACTCTTTGAAGTTCTTTGTGTTGGTTGAATAGATGAATCTGAGATTGCGTGATGCATATCGTATAATCATGCCCACGGATACTTGAGGTGACATTGGAGTATCTAGGTGACATTAGGGTTTTGGTTGATTTGTGTTTTAAGGTGTTATTCTAGTATGAACTCTATGATAGATCGAACGGAAAGAATAGCTTCGTGTTATTTTACTACAAACTCTTGAATAGATCAATCAGAAAGGATAACTTTGAGGTGGTTTCGTACCCTACCATAATCTCTTCGTTTGTTCTCTGCTATTAATGACTTTCGAGTGACTCTTTGTTGCATGTTTGGGGATAGTTATATGATCCAGTTATGTTATTATTGTTGAGAGAACTTGCACTAGTGAAAGTATGAACGCTAGGCCTTGTTTTCTAGCATTGCAATACCGTTTACGCTCACTTTTACCACTTGTTACCTTGCTGTTTTTATATTTTCAGATTACAAATACCAATATCTACCATCCATATTGCACTTGTATCACCATCTCTGCGCCGAACTAGTGCACCTATACAATTTACCATTGTATTGGGTGTGTTGGGGACACAAGACACTCTTTGTTATTTGGTTGCAGGGTTGTTTGAGAGAGACCTTCTTCATCCTATGCCTCCCATGGATTGATAAATCTCAGGTCATCCACTTGAGTAAAATTTGCTACTGTCCTACAAACCTCTGCACTTGGAGGCCCAACAACATGTACAAGAAGAAGGTTGTGTAGTAGACATCAGTGGCAATGATTGAAGAACTTTTTCAATGACACTATAATCAGGAAGATTAACTCCAAGTTGACTCAAGTGGTTGTGGTACCGAGACATTCTGAGTATATGTTCACTGACAGAACTATTCTCCTCCATCTTGAAGCTATAGAACTTATTAGAGACTTCATATATCTCAATCCGGGCATTTGCTTGAAATATTAACTTCAACTCTTAGAACATCTCATATGCTCCATGACGTTCAAAACATCGTTGAAGTCCCGGTTCTAAGGCGTAAAGCATTGCACACTGAACTATCAAGTAGTCATCAGCTTTGCTCTGCCAGACGTTCTTAACATCATCAGTAGCATCTGCAGTAGGCCTGGCACCCAGCGGTGCTTCCAGGACGTAATTCTTCTGTGCAGCAATGAGGATAATCCTCAAGTTACGGACCCAGTCCCTGTAGTTTCTACCATCATCTTTCAACTTAGCTTTCTCTAGGAACGCATTAAAATTCAACGAACAGTAGCACGTGCCATTTATCTACAACAACATAGACATGCAAAATACTATCAGGTACTAAGTTCATGATAAATTAAAGTTAAATTAATCATATTACTTAAGAACTCCCACTTAGATAGACATCCCTCTAATCATCTAAGTAATCAGGTGATCCATATCAACTAAACCATGTCCGATCATCACGTGAGATGGAGTAGTTTTCAATGGTGAACATCACAATGTTGATCATATATACTACATGATTCACGATCGACCTTTCGGTCTCAATGTTCCGAGGCCATATCTGCATATGCTAGGCTCGTCAAGTTTAACCCGAGTATTCTGTGTGTGCAAAACTGGCTTGCACCCGTTGTATGTGAACGCAGAGCTTATCACACCCGATCATCACGTGGTGTCTCGGCACGACGAACTGTCGTAACGGTGCATACTCAGGGAGAACACTTATACCTTGAAATTTAGTGAGAGATCATCTTATAATGCTACCGCCGAACTAAGCAAAATTAGATGCATAAAGGATAAACATCACATGCAATCAATATAAGTGATATGACATTGTTGGGGAACACTTTAATTTCAAAAAAAAATCCTACGATCACGCAAGATCTATCTCTAGGTGATGCATAGCAACGAGTGGGGATAGTGTTGATTAAGTACCTTCATAGACCGAAAGAGGAAGCGTTATGATAACGCGGTTGATGTAGTCGTACGTCTTCACGATCCGACCAATCCAAGTACAGAACGTATGACACCTCCGCGTTCAGCACACGTTCAGCTCGATGATGTCCCTCGTACTCTTGGTCCAGTTGAGGCACAGGGTGAGTTCTGTAAGCATGACAGCGTGGAGACGGTGATGATGATGCCACCGGCGCAGGGTTTGCCTAAGCTCCACAACGGTATGGTCGAGGTGTGTAATTGTGGAGGGGGCCACCGCACACGGCTAAAAGATCAACTTGTGTGTTCTAGGGTGCCCCCTTGACCCCATATATAAAGGAGGGAGGGGAGGCCGGCCAGCCCTCCTTGGTGCGCCCCAAAAGGGGGAATCCTACTAGGACTCCAAGTCCTAGTAGGTTTCCACCAAGAAGGAGAGATGGGGAAGGAAGGAGAGGGAGAGGGGGGGAAGGAAGGAGAGGGAGATAGGGACAAGGAAAGGGGGGGCGCCGCCCCCTTCCCTTGTCCTATTCGGACTCAAGGGGGATACAGCGAGCCCTCCTGCAGCCCTCCTCTCTCTCCACTAAGGCCCATCGAGGCCCATTAGTTCCCTGGGGGGTCCGGTAACCCTCCGGCACTTCAGTTTTATCCGAAACTTCTCCGGAACACTTCCAGTGTCCAAATATAGTCGTCCAATATATCAATCTTTATGTCTCGACCATTTCGAGACTCCTTGTCATGTTCGTGATCTCATCCGGGACTCTGAACAAA
Organism: Triticum aestivum; assembly: GCF_018294505.1. Taxonomy (NCBI): domain Eukaryota; kingdom Viridiplantae; phylum Streptophyta; class Magnoliopsida; order Poales; family Poaceae; genus Triticum; species Triticum aestivum. The sequence continues at coordinate 621,719,754 of NC_057798.1, forward strand.
CTTCGGTCATCAAAAACACATAACTCATAATACATATCGTCATCGAACGTTAAGCGTGCGGACCCTATGGGTTCGAGAACTATGTAGACATGACCAAGACACATCTCCGGTCAATAACCAATAGCGGAACCTGGATGCTCATATTGGCTCCTACATATTCTACGAAGATCTTTATTGGACAAACCTCATAACAACATATGTTGTTCCCTTTGTCATCGGTATGTTACTTGTCCGAGATTCGATCGTCGGTAACTTAATACCTAGTTCAATCTCGTTACCGGCAAGTCTCTTTACTTGTTCCATAATACTTCATCCCACAACTAACTCATTAGTCACAATGCTTGCAAGGCTTATAGTGATGAGTATTACCGAGAGGGCCCAGAGATACCTTTCCGAAACACAGAGTGACAAATCCTAATCTCAATCTATGCCAACCCAACAAACACCTTCAGAGACACCTGTAGAGCACCTTTATAATCACCCATTTACATTGTGATGTTTGGTAGCACACAAAGTGTTCCCTCGGTATTCGGGAGTTGCATAATCTCATAGTCTAAGTAACTTGTATATGTCATGAAGAAAGCAGTAGCAATGAAACTAACACGATCATAATGCTAAGCTAACGGATGGGTCATGTCCATCACATCATTCTCCTAATGATGTGATCCCGTTCATCAAATGACAACACATGTCTATGGTTACGAAACATAACCATCTTTGATTAACGAGCTAGTCAAGTAGAGGCATACTAGGGACTATATGTTTTGTCTATGTATTCACACATGTACTAAGTTTCTGGTTAATACAATTCTAGCATGAATAATAAACATTTAACATGAATTAAGGACATAAATAATAACTCTATTATTGCCTCTAGGGCATATCTTCTTCAGTCTCCCACTTGCACTAGAGTTAATATTCTAGTTCACATCACCATGTGATTTAACACCAATATTCACATCTGTATGTGATTAATACCCATAGTTCACATCGTCATGTGACCAACACCCAAAGGGTTTACTAGAGTCAATAATCTAGTTCACATTGCTATGTGATTAACACCCAAAGAGTACTAAGGTGTGATCATGTTTTGCTCGTGAGAGAAGTTTAGTCAACGGGTCTGTCACATTCAGAGCCATATGTATTTTGCAAATATTCTATGTCTACAATGCTCTGCACGGAGCTACTCTAGCTAATTGCTCCCACTTTCAATATGTATCCAGATTGAGACTTAGAGTCATATGGATCGGTGTAAAAGCTTGCATCGATCTAACTCTTTATGACGAGCTCTTTTATCACCTCCATAATCGAGAAATATTTCCTTAGTCCTTACTAAGGATAATCTTGACCGCTGTCCAGTGATCTACTCTTAGATAAAAATTATACTCCCTTGCTAAACTCAGGGCAGGGTACACAATAGGTCTAGTACACAGCACAACATATTTTATAGAACCTATGACTATGGCATAGGGAATGACTTTCATTCTTTTGCTATTTTCTGCCATGGTCAGGCTTTGAGTCTTACTCAACTTTACACCTTGTAATACAAGCAAGAACCCTTTCTTTGACTGGTCCATTTTGAACTTCTTCAAAACTTTACCAAGGTATGTGCTTTGTTAAAGTCCAATTAAGCGCCTTGATCTATCTCTATAGATCTTGATGCCCAATATGTAAGCAGCTTCACCGAGGTCGTTCATCGAAAAATTCTTATTCAAATATCCCTTTATGCTATCCAGAAATTCTATATCATTTCCAATCAACAATATGTCATCCACATATAATATTAGAAATGCTACTGAGCTCCCACTTACTTTCTTTTAAATACAGGCTTCTCCAAAAGTCTTTATAAAACCATATGCTTTGATCACACTATGAAAGCGTTTATTCCAACTCCGAGAGGCTTGCACCAGTCCAAAATGGATCGCTGGAGCTTGCACACTTTGTTAGCTCCCTTTGGATCGATAAAACCTTCTGGTAGCATCATATACAACTCTTCTTCCAGAAATCCATTCAGGAATGCAGTTTTGACATCCATTTGCCAAATTTCATAATCATAAAATGTGGCAATTTCTAACATGATTTACACAGACTTAAGCATTGCTACGGGTGAGAAAGTCTCATCGTAGTCAACTCCTTGAACTTGTCAAAAACCTTTCGCAACAAGTCTTGCTTTGTAGACAGTAACATTACCGTCTGTATCGGTCTTCTTCTTAAAGACCCATTTATTTTCTATGGCTTGCCGATCATCGGGCAAGTCCACACTTTGTTCTCATACATGGATCCCATCTCAGATTTCATGGCCTCGAGACATTTCGCGGAACCTGGGCTTATCATCGCTTCCTCATAGTTTGTAGGTTCATCATGGTCTAGTAACATGACTTCTAGAATAGGATTACCGTACCACACTGGTGCGGATCTTACTCTAGAATACCTACGAGGTTCGGTAGTAACTTGATCTGAAGTTTCATGATCATCATCATTAGCTTCCTCACTATTTGGTGTAGGAATCACGGGAATTGATTTCTCTGATGAACTATTTTCCAATAAGGGAGAAGGTACAACTACCTCATCAAGTTCTACTTGCCTCATACTCACTTCTTTCGAGAGAAACTCCTTCTCTAGAAAGGATCCATTTTAGCAACAAATATTTTGTCTTTGGATCTGTGATAGAAGGTGTACCCAAAAATTTCCTTTGGGTATCCTATGAAGACGCACTTCTCCGATTTGGGTTCGAGCTTATCAGGTTGAAGCTTTTTCACATAAGCATCGCAGCCCCAAATTTTAAGAAACGACAACTTTGGTTTCTTTCCAAACCATAGTTCATAAGGCGTTGTCTTAATGGATTTCGATGGTGCCCTGTTTAATGTGAATGTAGCTGTCTGAAATGCATAACCCCAAAACAACAGCGGTAAATCGGTAAAATACATCATAGATTGGACCATATCCAATAAAGCGGTTACGACGTTTGGACACACCATTATGTTGTGGTGTTCCATGTGGCGTGAGCTGTGAAACTATTCCACATTGTTTTAAATGAAGGCCAAACTCGTAACTCAAATATTCTCCTCTACGATCAGTTCGTAGAAACTTTTTTTTCTTGTTACGATGATTCTCCACTTCACTCTGAAATTCTTTGAACTTTTTGAAATGTTTCAGACTTGTGTTTCGTTAAGTAGATATACCCATATTTTCTCAAATCATCTGTGAAGGTCAAAAAATAATGATACCCACCACGAGCATCAACACTCATTGGACCGCATACATCGGTATGTACATCTCCTTGTGTTCCGGACAACGGAGTTTTAGTCATCTTGCCCATAAGGCACGGTTCACAAGCATCAAATGATTCATAGTCAAGTGATTCCAAAAGTCCATTTTTATGGAGTTTCTTCATACGCTTTACACCAATATGACCCAAATGGTAGTGCCAAAAATATCACTACACCACACACCAGATTTCCCTACCGATATGTGTTGGGAAAAGTCAATTTCGCCAACAGACTATTTGTTGGGAAAACTTCTAACAAACTGTTGGTCGGTAATACTTACATATCGTGTCCAACTGTCGATCGGCAATACTTGGATATTTTACATTGGATTGTCGATCGGGAAAGCTTGTGTCTCCGTCAGACTGTTGGTGGGCGATTAATACCGACCGACTATTGGTTGCCAATTGGGCTGGCCTATCTTCATGCGCGTGGGCCAAAAACTTAGCGCCAAGCCTCCTATTTTTTTCATTCAGCCTTCATGCGACGACTAAATCACTACAAAAAAAGACACATCCGTGACATTTTGGGCTGAACATTTTTTTTTCTGTCATGCATATGACACTTCTATGACGATAATTGTGAAAAAATCCGGTATCATCATAGATGTGGTGGGCTCCTACTTCTATGACAAAAATCATGACAGAAAATGGGATTTTCGTCCTGGGCAGGCCGGAGACGCAGCTGCATGACATTCTTTAGGCCGTCCGTGATGGAAAAAATCATGGTAGAAGCGAGGGCGAGGAAAATTTCGGGGACTTCCCGGTTACGGTGGGTGGTCGGGGGCCGAGCGATGCGCGTTTCTCTCATACACATACGCGCGTGTGTGCGGGGCGTTGGCTCTAACTGAACCCGAGCGAGGAGTTTGGCTCTAACTGAACCCGAGCGATTGCCTTGCAGGCTACGCGTTACTGAACCCGAGCGATTGATCGATGGCAATTAACTGAACCCGATCGAGCGATTTTTCGCTACTGCTGCTAACTGAAGCCGATCGATGCTGCCTCTTTGGATGAATAGTGAGCGTTGCGAGGGGGTTTGGATGAACAATGAGCGGTGGGGGTGGATGAACATGACCCCGTGGCATTGCCTCGATCGAACCGGTTGGGGCTGGATGAACAGGACCCCGTGGAGGGCTGGATGAACAGGACGACCCCGTGGAGGGCTGGATGTACAGTAGACAGTGGAGGGGTGCCCGTGGAGGGGTGGTTGAACATTAGCAGGTGGAGTAGGCGCGGTGGAGGCTGGATGAACAGGAGCCTATGGAGGCTGGAGGAGGTCGACGGTAGCCCGTGGAGACTAGAGGAGGTCGGCGGTGGAGACGAACAGTATCCCGTGGAGTCCCATTTTGCGGTATGCCACACCCCTCCGGATGAACAGGACCCCCGTTTCGACCGTAGCGCTCCAACACAAGTCCGTTTCGTCCGTTTTGCGGTACGCCACACCCCTCCCGATCAACAGGACCCCTGTTTCGACCGTAGGAGGTCTGTTTCCTCCGTTTTGCGGTACGCCAGACCCCTCCCGATGAACAGGATCCTATTTCGAACGTGGCCAGTCGAACACAAGACCGTTTCCTCCGCTCTGCGGTATGCCAGGCCTCATTTCCATTGCTTGTTCCATTCAAGCCCTCCCAATGAACATGATGACGCATTCCGTTCTGACCCAGCCGGTTGGCTCCCCATGAACACGACGACGACGCTGTTTCTCCGTTCCGACCCAGCCATGTACACGAGCCCTGGCCGTACGTATGCATGAGTAGGCGTTCGAGACCCCGCCCGTATGTACACATACGTGGTCGTATTTTCTTTCTTGCACACTAGCCGTTGTACGTACGTGTACATGCCACGTGCGCGCCTCAACTACGACACGTGCGTTCCTCTACTACGACACGTGCGCGCCTCAACATCCACCAGTATGTACGTACACGTTCACGACCAGAATGACAACACTACGTACGCTTCAACCAGGTGGGTCCCGACTGTCAGGCACTTCCTTGCGTGTGAAGATGTAGCTGGTGGATCCCAGCAGTCAGGGGGCGAATCGTTTTTTTTGCCCGGACGCACTTCCTTGCTTGCGAAGGTGTAGCTGGTGGGTCCCAGCAGTCAGGGGGGCGAATCATTTTTTTTCTGACGCACTTCCTTGCATGCGAAGATGTAGCTGGTGGGTCCCAGCAGTCAGGGGGCGAATCGTTTTTTTCGGACGCACTTCCTTGCGTGCGAAGATGTAGCTGGTGGGTCCCAGCAGTCAGGTGAGAAACGTTTTTTTGCGAAATACAGTGGCCCGTCCGGTGGGTCCCTGTTGTCAGGTGGAGGTATCATTATTTTCCGTATAATAAGGAGGTACTTCCTTGCTGTGGTCGTGGACCCAGCTGTCAGCCTCTCCACGTACAGTCCATGTTCGATGGAAGTCGTTCATTGACCATGTTGACCACGCTACGCCGAGAGCACCAGGGCGGTGGATGACGGCGAGGCTAGGAAGGGGACGATGCAGAGCCGGGGAAGACGCGGCAGTGGATGCCCACGCGGAGAGGAGTATGAGGGTTCACTCATTCAGCTGCGGTGTGAGGCTGTCGTCGCTGCAAAATAATAGGGGTTGTGGGTGAGTAGAGGGATGGTCTGGCCAGCGGTGGGAGTAGTAGGGGGCGGTGAGGCCTCCGCGGCATCACAGCCGGCCGCGGGCGGCAGCAGCATGCGGCACAACCGGCGCTGCTTTGGGCGGCTGGAGCAAGAAGACCAGAGGTTGAAGAAGCACTACGGTCGTTGGATGGACATCATACGGTCACTGGAGCTAGCAGGGGAAGTATTCATTTTTTGTGCGTAATAAGGAGGCACTTGATGTGGGACCGAGCTGACAGTGGGGGGAACGTTTTTTTTATGAAATACGGTGGCCCGTCCGGTGGGTCCTAGCAATCAGGGGGAAACATTTTTTCGCAAAATAAGGTGGCCCGTCCGGTGGGTCCCTGCTGTCAGGTGGAGGAAAATTATTTTGCGCGTAATAAGGAGGCACTTCCTTGCGGCCGCCTGGACCCATCTGTCAGCCTCTCCATGTACAGTACTCTTCCGATGGAAGTCAGTCATTGACCACATTGACCATGCCGCGCCGAGAGCACCAGGGCGGTGGACAACGACGAGGCCTAGGAAGGGGACAACGCGAAGCCGGGGAAGATGCAGCAGTGGAAGTCCGCGCGGAGAGGAGTACGAGGGTTCACTGGTTCGGCTGCGGTGTGAGGCCGCCGTCGCTGCAGAATAACATGGGGTGTGGGTGAGTAGCGGGATGGCCTGGCCAGCGGTGGAAGTAGTACAGGGCGGTGAGGCCTCCGCGGCATCACAGCCAGCCACGGGAGGTAGGAGAACGCGGCACGACAGGAGCTGCTTTGGGCGGCTAGAGCAAGAAGACCAGAGGTTCAAGAAGCACTACAGCCATTGGATGGACACCGTACGACCACTGCAACTAGAATCGTTTATATTAACTAAGTTGACAAAGCCCTTGGTATGCGTCAACTTAGTAGGCCCACAGCTCGGATTTGGCAGAGAACATATAGCCCATTTGCGATTTGTAAGAATGTACATCCCATTTTTTAATTCTAATGGAATTTACTACAGCCCATTTACAGTTTGTTAAAAGTACAACCCAACTTCTAGCTAGGACAACGATTCATAATTTCAAACAACCGCTCAAAACAGAATTCAAAAAAAATCCCACATTTTGATGGGATCTGAAATATTTTTATCCAAAATTTCTAGTCAGGTTAAATATAATTTCAAAATAAAGTTGTATTACGTTAAAATCCAACGAAATATTGTGCGTGCAGCAAGTAATGAAATTAAAATTTTCAAATTCCAAAAATAATATATTTTCAAACTAATTACGCGTTTGGTGCATAGTTACTGCCTAGTTATTATAATTACATCCCATTTATCATTTCTTAAAGTCCATTTTCTTGTTAAGCCTAATGCATACCTCCTAGGAAAGTTTGCAGCCCAGCAGGGCGGAGAATAACAAGTTGGCCCGGATATTGTGTACAACTGTCGGCCCAGTTGCATTGCTGATGTTGAAAAATAGGCCTGTGCAGTACAATACAACCTAACATGGCTACTCAGCTCACATTTAGCGATGCTGGAAAGGCCCAAACAAGGCTTCTATACAACTTTCTGAACTCACTGAGCTCAATTAATAACTTAAGAAAAAAGTTAGATTACAGTGGAACCTAATTAAAAGCTGTCACGAGCAAATAAATAATTCAATGGGTCCCACTTGTGCGTGTGTGTGCGTGTGTCTGTGTGTGTGTGTGTGTGTGTGTGTGTGTGTGTGTGTGTCTGTGTGTGTGTGTGTGAGAGAGAGAGAGAGACCCATCGGTTGATGCTCGTAAATACATCTTTCATCCATATGCATTGCTGATGCTCAGTAAAAACTTATATGGTAGACACAATCATATAGAACATCATAGCACACTGAACTTGCATACAAAAGTTTCATGTAGGCGGCACAATCAGGATGGAAGCAGTGGATCTCTACGGGTAGGGCTATGTTGAAACCAATGAAGTCGTACATAACGGTTCATCGTCATTATCAATGATGGGGAAATATCTTGAATGTTGTGCAAAGAAAACAAACAGACAACACAATAAGTTCTGCTAGCACATTAAGTTGACGTACAACCCTTTCTAAAAAAAGTTCAGGTACAAAATTAGAAAAGGTCACAATCAAATGTACTGGCATATCAGTGCTTCACACCTATAGCTCGGATTTAACTATCTGACAAGATTCAGTTGTTACCTCAAATTAGAGCGCATCCAGGCAGCCAACCCTGCCTCTTCTCCCAAAGAAGCAGTGGCCACCGCCGTGCGATGGAGTAGGCCATGTGCCATCCATTGTTCCGAGCAACACGGGGAAAGTCTGACATTGACTCCTATAATGGACATCGTCGACGGACCCTGGCACCAGCGGCGGCGGCAGGACTTCGATTAATGGATTGACCACTTCTTCGACATGCACGAACACTCGATACAGGTACATCCCTACGTGTCCGCGACAGCCTTGGTGGTGACGAATAGTACAACCCCGGTTCCTGCACCGGTATCTCAACACCAATCACCTTCTGTATGGTGGATGACTTCTTCATCCATGCCATAACCGTCAGAGCCCAGCTGTTTGGAGGAACGAACATACTTACAAGCTCACCTCCAAGGTCGTTGATAAGCTCATTCATGGACTCGTTGTTCCAAGGACGTCGAGGCATGCCGTGGAAGGTAAGCTTTGTTAAAAACTCAAGATCAGAGGGCACCGAGCCCCATCCTGGGTGCCACCGATCAAAGCTCACTAGCGCGCCACCGCAAAACAAACGCCGGGAAGATTCGAACACACGACTGCAGTCAAAAGTTGTTCGGAACTTGACGAAGAAATCAGCCGGTGGCGGACAGACTTTGACGAGCAAGTCACTTATATGGATGCCGTGCGCAATGCCAAGATCTTTGACAAGGTCGTCCGGTGAAACGGGAGGACGGTCGCCGTTGATGGTTACCATCAGCACTTTGCCGGCAAACTGGTCGTCAAGCGCCCCCATGCCACTGTTGAGCGACAGCACGCAACGACCGAAGGCAGGACGGACCTCAGGATCTCTGGCTCGGAGATCCGTGTTGACCGGCGACATTATAGTGCGCTTGAGTATAGGGAGTACAGGAGGGGGATTTGGTGGAACTAGAGTAGGAATCGAGATACTAGAGGTGGGGGAGGGGCGGGAGACTGGGGATGAAAAGGTAGCATGAATTTCGAGCACGCGCCAATATGCTCACGGCGCGCAAGCGCACAAAAACACTGGTGGCACCCACATGTCAGCCTAAGAGTCCTTATTCTTTCTTTTTTGGAGGGCCCGACCTTTTTTTTCAGGATCTTTTGAGAGCCCGAGCTAAGAGTCATAATTGACCTGTTTGGCATTGCGTTACTACTCGGCCCGTATTCAATGACACCTCACTTGCCCAAACAAGTGTACATCATCAAAAAGACACTGAGATCAAATTATATAACTTGAAAAAAGGAGATATACTCTGAACACTGGAGAATGGTGATGCCCTCATTTAACGCACCAGTAGTTTGAGACAATAAACAGTTCGAAACAATGATATATACAACATTCAAACACTGACTAGTGACTACTACTGACATAAATAGCAAGACATGATAGTTCATAAGAAGTCTTGCTACACCACCAAAACGCACCCATCTGCAGCGCTCAGACTCTCGTAATCCAGACGGGAATGACATTCTAAAATAAGCAACTATTACATAGTAAGAGTGACATAGACGAGGATGACAAAATGACAAGGAATATGCATAACAAAAGAAAGAACTACACATCCAGAACTAGTAGCAAAGACAAACAAGGCATTCGAAGATATGATCCAACACCATCATAATTTGCAGCCCCGCTTCAGCGACCAGTGATCCGGAGACACCAGTACCCCACCCTTTTGATGCAACAGCCCAATTACCTATCAACCTAAAGGCTTGAACCACATCACTGCCTGTCGTAATTGAGACATCCAAGGATCAAAGTTAATCCGGATGCCTTTGTCATTCTCACCTTCTTTTGGCTGCAGGCTGTATCATTGACAATCAGGGGAGTTTGCTCCCGAACTCCTAGGGCTCGCCGTGTAGACACAGTTTTCCATAGAAAACAAAGCATCTCTGCCATCAAGGTCCTTGCCAACGGTGATCTCCTAGTTAATCGGATAATTGAGTCCGAGAAACAGAGAGTGTGAACCAAGGTTGTTTACCCGCCTGCGACTAAAAAATCCTAAAGGCCCCAAGAAGCTGGTATCCTGCTCATAGATGTAACAGCCACTGTCTGGATACTCACGTATTACACGGTGCTTGTATACAGTAGGGTTTTTGCAATATAATTTTTCTGGCTCATGTGTCCGAATGATCATCAGTCTTTTGTCGTCGTCTGATCGAGCGAGGAACCAGCTGTGCTTCCCTGTTTTTGGCAAAGGTGGTGTGATTACAAAGGGCAATAACTGTAGGGACACTGCATCATATCAAAAAGGACAGGCATTGTTAATGTAAGATCAGCATTGTTCAGAGTATGTCACATCACTAGCTTCTGGTAATGCACTAGGCTAGACCTCATGTGAGCATCATGTTTTATTTCAAATGAAATTTGAATTGAGGAATTTTCAAAGCCTCAGAAACCTTCTAAAAATGATCAACATTAAAATCTCCTTAAAGAAGTCCAAAAATATGTTCCTCTTAGTCTCTGAAAATATTGCAAAGAGGTAAAACTCAAAACAATATTTTTGGTATTTCAGAGTTAATTATTTTGGGCCATTTGAATTAATCCAATAACTATTTGCTTTGGATTTATATTTAATATATATTAAATATGACTCCAAATAATTCTGGAAGTTGTGAGTGGCTTTGTATATATTTTAGCAAGCCACATAGAACCCTACAGAATTTATTAAAATGATTTAGTGTCTAAAACTAAATCAAAACAAACTACAGAAAATAAAAAAAACAGAAATAAAAGACAGAGGAGAGAAATCTCACCTGGACTTACCTCTGCAGCCCACCAGGCCCACCTGGCCAGCCCAGCCCATCTCCACCCCCCCCCCTGTCGTCTTCCTCCCTGCCAGGAGGACAGACACCGCGACGCCGCCGCGCGCGCCACCTCCTGCTTCCCCTGGCCACCTCCTGCTTCCTCCCCGAGCCCTCTAGCGACGCCACGGAGTCGTCCCCGACCGCTATCCCTCTCTCTGCTCGCTCTGGCTCTCTCCCTCTCTCGATTTGGAGCACCACCGAGAGCCACCGGAGGGCGCCGCCGTCGCATCCATAGCCACCGGCCACCCCTCGCCCTTCCGATGAGCTCAGGAGCTCCGTCCCGACCCCATGGAGCTGCACACTGACGCACGCGACCAGAGGAGGCCCCAGTCGACCGGAGCATCGTCGTCTTCATCGCCACGGCCGGCGATCGCCGCCGTTCGATTCACCGCCGACAGGACGTCCCCGAGCCCACTTAGCGTCTCGTCCGACTCCCCGTGAGCTCCTCTTCTCTTCCCCTCACTCCGCGCACTTGATTTCGTCCCCTAGCTCCATCTTCCACCACGGCCGAAGCTCGCCGCCGCCGTGCCTCGTCGCCGTCGTGGCCAGAGCCACTGTGGCTCGAAGCCGGGCACACCACCGTGCTCCACACCTCACCAGGAGCACGTAGCACGCACCAACGCCTCCCCTAGCGCCCTGCATCGCCTAACCCGTCGTTGGCCGAACTCCGGCCGCCGCCTCCCTCGCCGCTGCCGACGCCACAGCCAACCCCAACTCCTCTGGCTTGCTCCATTGGATGCGCACGAGCTCGAGCTCCCTGTAGAACCCCTCCGCGCGTCGAATGGGCGCCGGAGCAGCCATTCCGGCGAGCCACCGCCGCGTCTGGTCGTTGCCGGCGGTTAGACGCCGGTGGATTAGCCGGGTTGACCAGGGATTTGACCCCCCTGGGTCACTGACGTGTGGGCCCGTCCCCTGCTAACCTTTGGTTAAGTTAATAACTAAGTTTAATTAAGCCACTGACTCACTGACATGCGGGCCCGGGCCGACTAATTAAACTAGGTTAGGTTTAAGTTATATTAGGATTAGCCGTAGTCACTGACCAGTGGGCCCCACTGGTCAGGTTTGACCCGAGCCAGCCCAGTTGACTCTGCTGACGTCACAGTGACGTGGTGCTGACGCCATAATCATTTTCTGGATTTTAATTTAATATTCAGGAAATTTCAGAAAATGCCCTAAACTTCAATAAATCATAGAAAATTAACCGTAACTCCAAATTAAATAATTTATATATGAAAAATTATCAGAAAAATTCAAGGAATCCATCTGTACCATTTTCATGCATGTTAGAACAACTTATAGCTGCTGTTTAGCACAAATCAATTAAATGGCATTTGAATAATCACATATGGAGTTTGAATTTGAATCTTGTATTCAAACCAACTTCATTTAATCTGTTGCTAGTTGCATTAGCCCAAAACACATTCATTTTGCCATGTCATGATCATGCATCATATTGTGCATTGCATTGATTGTGTTCCCTTCTGTGTTGCCGGTATTTGTCCCCTCTCGATAGACGTGATACCGATGATGTGATCGTTGACACTGATGAAGACTCAATGTTATCTTCAGAAGTGCCAGGCAAGCAAAACCCCCTTGTTCATTCCGATACAATCCCACTCTCTCGCTCCTGCTCTCTTTTACTGCATTAGGACAACACCGATTCATCTGTTACTTGCTGCGGTAGCTGAACCCCTTTATCCTTTGCATGACCTGTCATTGCCACAGTAAATAGATGAAACCCACTAGCATGAGTAGGAGTTGTTTGAGCCCTGTTGTGCCTACTCATTCATGTTTGTTTGTCATGCCTGCTACTGCTTAGAGTTGAGTCAGGTCTGATTCATCGGGGATGAATCAGAGGTGTGTGAACATGTCCTACTGTGTGTGAGCTAAGTGTGTGAACACGATTTGGTAAAGGTAGCGGTGAGAGGCCATGTAGGAGTACATGGTGGGTTGTCTCATTGCAGCCGTCCTCAGGAACTGAGTTCTGTGTTTGTGATCCATGATTCAGCTACTACCATACATTGGGCCCTGAAATATGACCCCGCTCGACTTCTTATTCACCCTTGTCCTCTGTCCAGGAGTTGCAAGTAGTTTCTGGTGTTTGTAGCTTACTGGAGGCCGTGGACAGCGCTGACCGTAGGGGTGGGCTGTGATGCGGTAGGTACGTGGCACGGTGTACCGGATGCCCGTTTGGTATCTCGGGAACCCTGTTCACATCGTTTGGGGCTGTGAGCGAAACTCCGGCCGGATCTCCTCATGGATGGAACCCGAATAGGCGATAAACCTGGACTAGAGACTTGAGTGTTTAGGTAGGTCGTGGTCTACACCCACGTCGGCTTTCGCTTGAAGTCTGCCGAGCACATGTCGTGTGCAGACGCTAAGTGGTGGAAACATGTATGAAGAAGTACACCCCTGCAGGGTTAACATCATCTATTCGAATAGCCGTGTCCGCGGAAAAGGACTTCTGGGTTGCTTATATCAGTTCATAGACAAGTGAAAGTGGATACTCTAAAATACGCAAGATAAGCGTGAGTGCTATGGATGGCGTTCTCGTAGGGAGACGGGAGCGGATCCATAGTGGTGTATTGATATGGTGAATATGTGGACTCGTGTGCGCCACCTCAAAAGAGTTACTTGCAGTCGTAGTTCAGGATAGCCACCGAGTCAAAGCTGGCTTGCTGCAGTTAAACCCCACCATCCCCTTTGTTGATAATGATGCATATGTAGTTAGTTCTGATGTAAGTCTTGCTGGGTACATTTGTACTCACGTTTGCCTATTTTATGTTTTTGCAGAGAGACTTCAGTCTCACTAGTAGTTCCACGTGGACTTCGACGTTTAGCTTGTTACCTCAGCTACGATCTTGTGCCCTCGGCAGGATCTGGTAGATAGTCAGGCTTCTCAGCCTTTTTCATTTATAGATGTCTGTACTCAGACATGATAGCTTCCGCTTGTGCTTTGATTTGTATGCTCTGATTGTTGGGTCATGAGACCCATGTTTGTAATATCTCGCTCCTCGGAGCCTATTGAATAAATACTTGAGTCGTAGAGTCATGTTGTGATGCCATGTTGTATTTGCACATATCGAGCATATTGTGTGTATGTTATTGAAATGCTTGGTATGTGTGGGATCTGACCATCTAGTTGTTTATCTTTAGTAGCCTCTCTTACGGGGAAATGTCTCCTAGTGTTTCCACCGAGCCATGGTAGCTTGCTACTGCTCCGGAACACTTAGGCTGGCCGGCATGTGTCCTTCTTCGTTCCTGTGTCTGTCCCTTCGGGGAAATGTCACGCGATGAATACCGGAGTCCTGTTAGCCCGCTACAGCCCGGTTCACCGGAGTCCTGCTAGCCCAGTGCTACAGCCTGGATTCACTCGCTGATGACCGACACGTTCGATGCTGGGTCATGGATGCCTGTCCCTGTAAGTCTGTGCCACTTTGGGTTTACGACTAGCCATGTCAGCCCGGGCTCCTTATCATATGGATGCTAGCGACACTGTCATATACGTGTGCCAAAAGGCGCAAACGGTCCCGGGCAAAGGTAAGGCGACACCCGTGGGAATACCGTGCGTGAGGCCGCAAAGTGATATGAGGTGTTACATGCTAGATCGATGTGGCATTGAGTCGGGGTCCTGACAGCGTTGGTATCAGAGCTTGACTGCCTGTAGGATTACCAAGCCAAACTGGTCGAAGTTGAGTCTAGAAATTCTTTAGTTATATAAGGGAATTGATTGTGGGATGGAACGTAAGGCTCTTTTTACTCCTTATACCTCATGCCCTTCTGATCTGAGTCATCTTATCTTTCCTACGGGGTTAAGAAACTAGGCTTTCTCTTCTTTCTATCAGGATCACGTATTACTAGTCCGTAGACTTATAAGATTGTTCGATTTAAGCTTGAGTCCAGTTCCTACTACTTCTGTATGTTAACTGATGATCTCGAAACCTTGATATTGTGCTTCTGAGTGGTTATGCCACCATTTTTTGTGATTGTCTCAAATCTTTTGAGCATTTACAGCCGTTATGCTGTCCGAGTCATCCCAGGTTTCTAAATAGTCTGAAGCATTTGCAAAATCCCTTCCTCCCGTTCCGATGTTCCTTTGGGCCAGATTAACCACACTAATCGGTGAGTTGAGGTACTTTGTTACCTCGGCGTATATGTTGGAGATATTATTATGACCCTAGGTGTCTTAGGGGATCATCTAGTAATTTAGCTATGATTTGTGTTCCCAGTGTGATGATTCTGGCCATCATTCTCGAAAGCATCCCGTGATGCTACTTAGTAATAGGTATTCTGTTCCTGGGTTCTTGAACCCGAGATTCACTCTACCTACTTCATGTTGATAGTAATTGCTAGCGCCTTTAGGATATTAGTAACCTTTGCGATAGTCCTTGAAGTCCGTGGTATCTTCTTCTTCCAAATACCATGAACTACTTATGGCAGAAGTTCCTCGTTGAACTGAAATATCACAACAGGATTATTCTTGAGGAGTTCTCCATTCATAAATTGTGACTCTGCCAGTTCTACCTTTCTGCATGGGTTATCCGGAAGAAATATGTTGAACTTGGTTCGACATACTAATCTATGCATCCACAACTCAGAAAATTATATGTTCCTTTGAGTTGTTCTCTTTAGTTGCATTCTGACCCTCGTCTATCAATTGATAGTCAAGAGTATGCGTGCGTTCGTTTATCGATGCCTATTACTCTTGTGGTCCGTCAAGCCATTCTATCGCAGAATGACTAGGAGAAACAAACTCCAGTACCTCTTCCATATCTAGGATTGGGTCAAAGCAATTGTGCTCCGCAGATCAAAATGCCAGCCCAGCTTTTGGTTCTGTTCTACCTTGGAGTATTACCCCCTTTATGTCAGAATTGTCATGAGAACTGCACCAACTCTCATGAATTTTGACGTAGTGATACTTCTCACCATCATTACTCATTCCTCGGTTCCGTGTGGTTATAACCGGAATGTCGACAAGTGAATCGTGATGTGTGAAATCAATACGCCTAGCAACCTCGTTGCTGGGTAGTTAAAGGACAATAATTTCATTCTTAGCGTGTTGGTTTTGAATCATCATTCTAAGGTTGATCATGCTACCTAGTCCATTCTCCTGGTTCACTCCTCGATCGATGAGTTAGGATTATTTCAAATCCTTGCTCTATTGATCATATCGTCTTGCCCTGAAAAGCAAGATTGTTCTCGAGCTTAGTAACATACCGGTGGTTCGTGATTTTCTGAATATCTTCTCAGAAGTATTACCAGGTTGTCACCTGACCGCTATGTTGAGTTCGTGATCAAGTTGGTTTATTCCTGTAAACCACCCCTTCTCCAAGAATCCGTGTTGGATACCCTGAGCTAGTTGGATAAGCTAAACAACAACTTGGAGAGTTGGAAGATAAAAGCTTGTCCGACTTAGTTCATGTTAAGGGATATCTTTTTGTGTGTGTGTGTGTGTTGAAGAAAGATGATATCTTCATCAATTGGTCCTTGTGAACAATTGTTGGATCTATTATCTTACCCAAACCTTTGATTGAGTATGGGCTATCATCCAATCAGACCAGAACCAACGATATTCGTAATGTTGTCTTACTCGTGGTTGATCCCTCGAGCATACACCATTATATCTTTTGGGTCTGACCAATGCTATCACTTGTTCACTTAACTATGGAATTCCTTTTAAAAGGAAACCCAGATGAATTGTTGTTGTGCCCATTGACAACATCCTTGTCTTCTTCATAATTTTGCTGAACATTAAGCTAGTGTTGGAAACTTTTGAAAGCATTTGTTCATGCTAGCTCATGAAGCATATGTTCGGATGTAAGAAGTGACTTCCTCTAGTTCATGTGCATTTGATGCAAGTTGCCGCCGTGGACTCGAGAAAGTCAATGTTGCTTCCTCTGGAATCATCGCAAGTCAGTCATGCACACGTGCGAAGTATTCTGTGGTCTGGAGACTTGCAACCTTCATTCCATATGTGTATCCTAGCACACCAAGCCACTGACTGATTTGTTCAAGGAGAAGGAGTATCTTCATAAGAGCTAATCCGGACTTATGAAAGAACTTCGATATCCTCGCTGATGGTTCCCAACCAGAACTCGGTAGTGTTTTATTGTAAGACTACCATGTGGGCATGCTTGTCTGGGACAACGTGTTCACATGTTTGTAGCAGAACCAGCTCATGTTTTGGAGCTTGCTATCGTAGTTCATCTTCCGAGAATCCCGCAACGTCATCTCGTCGATTTGTGTTGCAAACTTTCATTTTTCTTCCTAGACTCGATGGGTCTGGAATATTCTGACACCAACCAGATCTGAATCTCAGGCAGATATGATGGTTGGAACATTTCCCCAAGAACTATAATATTGGTTCCTCGATAACTGGTAAAGTGGATGTCGTGGCCAGCACCACCCAGCCGAAAGACCTATTATTGTAGTATCTTGATTGAAGAAGTTGGCCACCTCCCCATAAGGATTTCGTAGGATTTACCTCCGTAACTGTTCCTTATGGATTCTATTGCTCCCGAAGTCCGACCTTTTACTTGATGTTCTAGTTATCAAACCATATCTATGAATGGGATACACTAGCACATCAAGGAGAACATTAGAAGCGGAGTGCTAAATGTCTCTCGGTCGATCATCCAGATTTTATTTCCTTGGCCTCGCTAAGGTGAAATCTGAGAAAGTGTTATCTTTCTTTGCATCTGCATCATCCATCATCATTCATCATGGTAGCAAGTTGTGTTGCCAGGATCCTTGACACGGATGTTGGTAAAACCTTGATGAATATGAAAATGCTCAAGTTCTTGAGAGCACGCTCAAGCGCTAGGTGTTATCATCGACGCTAACTGGGATTCCTCTCAGTTTCCTCGGCAATGCTATGACCTTTTCAACCAGTGAATTAACTCTCTAGTGTTGGGTTCTTCCCCAGTTACCAGAATCATTCCCAGCATTTGCATTTTGTTCCCAGCTTGCACCGCCAATGTGCCATTCTACCATGGGTCTCTTCCATTTCCGGTGGTAAGCAAATTCATCCATTACGTTGTCTTCAACAAGGTAATCCACATCATCCAAGTCCGAGTATGCCATTCTACCGACCCCCCTCCAAACGATCGGTCGAGAATTGCCTTAGGTTGGTTTAAAGAGTCTCAATGATCTCTGAATCAAAGGTAATTCTTTTTGCCACTTAAGGGGATATTTCTATGAGTCACCTTCCCTAAGGTGCATCGTTATGGTATTATGGAAACTCAACTCTTCGCTACGTTGACAACCGTTCACCACCCTCTTAAGCGTGAAATTGTTGTCTACCTAGTGAACCCTCGTCATCTGTTCCACTCCATCCCTCTAGAGGTGTGCTTCGTCTCTCAGCTCGAGAGATGTTGTTATGTCTCATTCCGTGGGTTAATCCTGAGTTGTTCGACCTTCGAGAGGAACAATTCTTTTAGGGTCTTCCTTTCCTCTCGTTGTCATGTTAGCTGGAGTTCTCAGAGCAAGACTTCGAGACAATGATGGTGGACGAATCAACGTCCATTTGAAGTGCAACTGGATCGTGAAGATTATACTAGTCTGCGTTACCCCTTCACCTTACCCTACGCTTGAATCTCGAGACGAGATTCTTGTTTAGTGGGGGTGAGTTGTCACATCCCTAGCTTCTGGTAATGCACTAGGCTAGACCTCATGTGAGCATCATGTTTTATTTCAAATGAAATTTGAATTGAGGAATTTTCAAAGCCTCAGAAACCTTCTAAAAATGATCAACATTAAAATCTCCTCAAAGAAGTCCAAAAAAATGTTCCTCTTAGTCTCTGAAAATATTGCAAAGAGGTAAAACTCAAAACAATATTTTTGGTATCTCAGAGTTAATTATTTTGGGCCATTTGAATTAATCCAATAACTATTTGCTTTGGATTTATATTTAATATATATTAAATATGACTCCAAATAATTCTGGAAGTTGTGAGTGGCTTTGTATATATTTTAGCAAGCCACATAAAACCCTACAGAATTTATTAAAATGATTTAGTGTCTAAAACTAAATCAAAACAAACTACAGAAAATAAAAAAACAGAAATAAAAGACAGAGGAGAGAAATCTCACCTGGACTTACCTCTGCAGCCCACCAGGCCCACCTGGCCAGCCCAGCCCATCTCCACCCCCCCCTGTCGTCTTCCTCCCTGCCAGGAGGACAGACACCGCGACGCCGCCGCGCGCGCCACCTCCTGCTTCCCCTGGCCACCTCCTGCTTCCTCCCCGAGCCCTCTAGCGACGCCACGGAGTCGTCCCCGACCGCTATCCCTCTCTCTGCTCGCTCTGGCTCTCTCCCTCTCTCGATTTGGAGCACCACCGAGAGCCACCGGAGGGCGCCGCCGTCGCATCCATAGCCACCGGCCACCCCTCGCCCTTCCGATGAGCTCAGGAGCTCCGTCCCGACCCCATGGAGCTGCACACTGACGCACGCGACCAGAGGAGGCCCCAGTCGACCGGAGCATCGTCGTCTTCATCGCCACGGCCGGCGATCGCCGCCGTTCGATTCACCGCCGACAGGACGTCCCCGAGCCCACTTAGCGTCTCGTCCGACTCCCCGTGAGCTCCTCTTCTCTTCCCCTCACTCCGCGCACTTGATTTCGTCCCCTAGCTCCATCTTCCACCACGGCCGAAGCTCGCCGCCGCCGTGCCTCGTCGCCGTCGTGGCCAGAGCCACTGTGGCTCGAAGCCGGGCACACCACCGTGCTCCACACCTCACCAGGAGCACGTAGCACGCACCAACGCCTCCCCTAGCGCCCTGCATCGCCTAACCCGTCGTTGGCCGAACTCCGGCCGCCGCCTCCCTCGCCGCTGCCGACGCCACAGCCAACCCCAACTCCTCTGGCTTGCTCCATTGGATGCGCACGAGCTCGAGCTCCCTGTAGAACCCCTCCGCGCGTCGAATGGGCGCCGGAGCAGCCATTCCGGCGAGCCACCGCCGCGTCTGGTCGTTGCCGGCGGTTAGACGCCGGTGGATTAGCCGGGTTGACCAGGGATTTGACCCCCCTGGGTCACTGACGTGTGGGCCCGTCCCCTGCTAACCTTTGGTTAAGTTAATAACTAAGTTTAATTAAGCCACTGACTCACTGACATGCGGGCCCGGGCCGACTAATTAAACTAGGTTAGGTTTAAGTTATATTAGGATTAGCCGTAGTCACTGACCAGTGGGCCCCACTGGTCAGGTTTGACCCGAGCCAGCCCAGTTGACTCTGCTGACGTCACAGTGACGTGGTGCTGACGCCATAATTCATTTTCTGGAATTATTTAATTCTAATATTCAGGAAATTTCAGAAAATGCCCTAAACTTCAATAAATCATAGAAAATTAACCGTAACTCCAAATTAAATAATTTATATATGAAAAATTATCAGAAAAATTCAAGGAATCCATCTGTACCATTTTCATGCATGTTAGAACAACTTATAGCTGCTGTTTAGCACAAATCAATTAAATGGCATTTGAATAATCACATATGGAGTTTGAATTTGAATCTTGTATTCAAACCAACTTCATTTAATCTGTTGCTAGTTGCATTAGCCCAAAACACATTCATTTTGCCATGTCATGATCATGCATCATATTGTGCATTGCATTGATTGTGTTCCCTTCTGTGTTGCCGGTATTTGTCCCCTCTCGATAGACGTGATACCGATGATGTGATCGTTGACACTGATGAAGACTCAATGTTATCTTCAGAAGTGCCAGGCAAGCAAAACCCCCTTGTTCATTCCGATACAATCCCACTCTCTCGCTCCTGCTCTCTTTTACTGCATTAGGACAACACCGATTCATCTGTTACATGCTGCGGTAGTTGAACCCCTTTATCCTTTGCATGACCTGTCATTGCCACAGTAAATAGATGAAACCCACTAGCATGAGTAGGAGTTGTTTGAGCCCTGTTGTGCCTACTCATTCATGTTTGTTTGTCATGCCTGCTACTGCTTAGAGTTGAGTCAGGTCTGATTCATCGGGGATGAATCAGAGGTGTGTGAACATGTCCTACTGTGTGTGAGCTAAGTGTGTGAACACGATTTGGTAAAGGTAGCGGTGAGAGGCCATGTAGGAGTACATGGTGGGTTGTCTCATTGCAGCCGTCCTCAGGAACTGAGTTCTGTGTTTGTGATCCATGATTCAGCTACTACCATACATTGGGCCCTGAAATATGACCCCGCTCGACTTCTTATTCACCCTTGTCCTCTGTCCAGGAGTTGCAAGTAGTTTCTGGTGTTTGTAGCTTACTGGAGGCCGTGGACAGCGCTGACCGTAGGGGTGGGCTGTGATGCGGTAGGTACGTGGCACGGTGTACCGGATGCCCGTTTGGTATCTCGGGAACCCTGTTCACATCGTTTGGGGCTGTGAGCGAAACTCCGGCCGGATCTCCTCATGGATGGAACCCGAATAGGCGATAAACCTGGACTAGAGACTTGAGTGTTTAGGTAGGTCGTGGTCTACACCCACGTCGGCTTTCGCTTGAAGTCTGCCGAGCACATGTCGTGTGCAGACGCTAAGTGGTGGAAACATGTATGAAGAAGTACACCCCTGCAGGGTTAACATCATCTATTCGAATAGCCGTGTCCGCGGAAAAGGACTTCTGGGTTGCTTATATCAGTTCATAGACAAGTGAAAGTGGATACTCTAAAATACGCAAGATAAGCGTGAGTGCTATGGATGGCGTTCTCGTAGGGAGACGGGAGCGGATCCATAGTGGTGTATTGATATGGTGAATATGTGGACTCGTGTGCGCCACCTCAAAAGAGTTACTTGCAGTCGTAGTTCAGGATAGCCACCGAGTCAAAGCTGGCTTGCTGCAGTTAAACCCCACCATCCCCTTTGTTGATAATGATGCATATGTAGTTAGTTCTGATGTAAGTCTTGCTGGGTACATTTGTACTCACGTTTGCCTATTTTATGTTTTTGCAGAGAGACTTCAGTCTCACTAGTAGTTCCACGTGGACTTCGACGTTTAGCTTGTTACCTCAGCTACGATCTTGTGCCCTCGGCAGGATCTGGTAGATAGTCAGGCTTCTCAGCCTTTTTCATTTATAGATGTCTGTACTCAGACATGATAGCTTCCGCTTGTGCTTTGATTTGTATGCTCTGAATGTTGGGTCATGAGACCCATGTTTGTAATATCTCGCTCCTCGGAGCCTATTGAATAAATACTTGAGTCGTAGAGTCATGTTGTGATGCCATGTTGTATTTGCACATATCGAGCATATTGTGTGTATGTTATTGAAATGCTTGGTATGTGTGGGATCTGACCATCTAGTTGTTTATCTTTAGTAGCCTCTCTTACGGGGAAATGTCTCCTAGTGTTTCCACTGAGCCATGGTAGCTTGCTACTGCTCCGGAACACTTAGGCTGGCCGGCATGTGTCCTTCTTCGTTCCTGTGTCTGTCCCTTCGGGGAAATGTCACGCGATGAATACCGGAGTCCTGTTAGCCCGCTACAGCCCGGTTCACCGGAGTCCTGCTAGCCCAGTGCTACAGCCTGGATTCACTCGCTGATGACCGACACGTTCGATGTTGGGTCATGGATGCCTGTCCCTGTAAGTCTGTGCCACTTTGGGTTTACGACTAGCCATGTCAGCCTGGGCTCCTTATCATATGGATGCTAGCGACACTGTCATATACGTGTGCCAAAAGGCGCAAACGGTCCCGGGCAAAGGTAAGGCGACACCCGTGGGAATACCGTGCGTGAGGCCGCAAAGTGATATGAGGTGTTACATGCTAGATCGATGTGGCATTGAGTCCGGGTCCTGACAGAGTATGAGTAGGATAATGCAAGAAACAGCATTGATATGTCCCTGTTGGAATTGGGAGGAAAATACAGGGAAGTATACTGGGTTCAAAAATATAGAAGTGCCATGCATGGTTATACTCATGTTATCTCGAAATCGATTCTTCACAGGAAACTACCATGTCATGCATGTTATGTAATCATGTTCTGTCCTCACAAAAAAATTCTTCAAGGTAACTAACAGACCATGCATTGTTATATACTCGTGTTCTGTGGGCAAAATTTTGTGAGGATATTATTCTAGCCATTGATTGCTGAAGGGCGAATATAGGTATGTACACATGGTAAGCATTGTAGGATTTCACTACTTCCAAATATAAAGTTCTCCATATGCACATTTACTTCCCTAATGTATGGTTAGATGAAACCAACAGTGTGGTGCATGTTTCTACATCATGAAAATGAGGAAACTAACATGGCCATCGATACACACTCATATTTAGTAGTAGTATATAGATTACTATAAAGTAAGGATAATATCCATATATTCCTAACTGTTTGATTATTCAGGGTACAAATTGGCTGTAATGACATGGTCACAATCGCATGAATTAACTCATTCCAAATATAGCTGATTTACGGTGTCTCTAATACATTGCCATAGTTCTACTCAAATTCTGCTCAAACAGGGATATGCCAATCATCACAAAAAGTTCAAACAGTGTCATGGCATCATCATTAACATGAGAGGGAAACAACGTACACGCGCCGTCCCAGCAATACATGGTGCCATCTGCTTTGTCGATCGCGTAGATGATGCCATTGTGTTCAATAGCATCACACAAGTGTGTATCAGCTTTGACGATGATCCACTACGAGTTGAGTTGTCTCCAGCTAAAGAAGGCACCAACGTAAAGATAGGCGAGTCTGTGGTCGAACAAGGTAATTAGCTTGAAGTCTGCGTAATTCGCATGTCGTGTGGGCACTTGGCAGATTATAATCTTCTGCAAAACAAGGTCCGTCCAACTGACGTGGTAATGTAGATGACTTGGACCGTGATGGTAATACTCTATATAATCCAATGGAGGAAGGATAATCTCATGGGAGGTCTGGAAGTTCACGAGACCAACTTTTTACAGTCTTCTCTGAAGGCAGCCATCCAGTGGGAGTTCATGCCGACCCAGTACATACCTGCTAAGAAGTTTCGGGCGATGGTGATTGGATCGAAGTCGAGGGAAATGATGTACGACGGCCCACTACATACCTGCAAAGAAGTTTCAGCTAATGGAGATCGGATTGAAGTAGAGGGGCATCATGTACGCCTCCGTATCATGGTGAGCCAATCTCGCAAGACCAAATAGCAGCAAGCAGGGTGTCTTGAAAAGCTTAGGCCTTGCTTTGACGATGGTCATGTGCATGTCCCTCGAGCATGCAGCCAGCCGCAGGGCGCTCAACATATCCATACACGAACAACAGAGGTCGAGGATGTCACTGGGGAGATTGCTCCAATCGTGGCTCATATGGATGCTGCGCGGTTCGCGTTCGGACATGGTGGAGTTTGGAAGGTGGGGTTTTTTGGGTGCTTGATTTACAGCGTAAATAGGTCTCCCGTGCTAGCATGCCTGTTCACTTCATCGTTCAGGTATCATCCATATTGCAAGCAGAACCAAATTCTCGTGCATGCCCAATCAACGCCCTGCCACGATGCATGCAGTGGTCGTTCTGGTGCATCAAGGACGGCATGCAGATCGTTCCACACTTGAGAAGAGGAAAAATGGAAAGGTATAACACGGCAGCAGAGGAAGAGAACGCTGGCTAATGAGGCTGGGAGGGGATCGAGCAGGAAGTTAATGCTCCACACCTAAAGGTTTTGGGAAAACCTGATTTTCATAAGGTGACTTACTCACCTAAACGGAGGGAGTATTCCTTAACCAGAGAATGTTGTGTCTTCCACTCACGCGCCAATATCCATCTGAACCAGCTACAACACATTTTTTAATCTGTTTGCATAGGTCCCACCTATTAGGAAGGATGGGCACGTACACGAACAGGTACGACTCATCAGTCTACCTGCATAGCCTTTTTGTTTATTCTACCTAGTCGTCTAATCAACTGCCTGCATGCCACTTCTCCCATTTACTTCTCCATCGGGAACCGATTTTCCTTGGCTTCTTCACCTTCCCTTCGTCTTCATTTGCATCCAAACCCCACTGCGTTCACATTGTTTTAACCTCTTTAAATAATCATCTACTACTTTAGTTAGACTAGCCATCTAATCCTAATTCTCCAAACCATAGCCCTTCATTCCAACGGTTCCAAATGGCGAAAGAGATCGAGATGTAGGTTTTTAGCGTCCAACATGTCCTCGTCGAAGGCTCGATGAGCATAGTTGCCACCGTCACCGTCCACCCAAGGGTTGTTCGGCAGTGGATCAACAATGTATCCTACTCCCTCGAAAAGGTAGAGACGAGGTCTCGACGTAGGGTGCACAGAGCATGCCCCTCGGAAGATCCAACGCGCCGCCGTCCTTCAGCTGTGCCTCGAAGATGATGTTTTGGTGTACCACATCATACACTCGCCCTCCATACCAGGTGAGCTTCACGATTTCTTGTCTCGGGAGGACGTATACTTCTGTGGCGCAGCCATCGAAGGGGACAAACAGAAGCTGGAGCCATACAACCTTGATTTGAAACGCATCGCTGACCTACAAACCAGAATCAAAATTCCTGTAGAAGATTGTGATAAACAGACACCATCCCTATTCGACGTAGCAAATTTTGTGTTCGGTACAAATCTTCAGAAGGGTGACGAGACGGTGGCATTAAGGTCGTCTGGATGGGAGAATTATCCCTTGACGTACGAGCAGATAAAATATGCTACCCTCGATGCCCGTGTGAGTTTTGAGATAGCTGCAAGGTCCAAAGAGCTTGTTGCAAAGCCCTCTCCCAGAGAAAATGAGAACAAGAAGAAGAAGAAGAAGAAAAGGCTGCACCAGTAGGAGGGCATTATGGATGGATGAACTATTTCCTCTCTTGTAAAAAAAATTATTCCCTCTCGGTGTATATTGATATAGATGTTCTATTTCGATGGTGTGCATGTCTTTGGAACAGAGTAGTAGCATGGGTCCGCTTGACTATAAGGAACTATTTATCCGCATATATAGCTTTCTCTGCTACTCCTTCTAGTGATCGGTATGCAGTGCATGTGTCCGTAGACATGACAACTTGTCCATGGAAGTTCAACTACGGCGACCATCACGTTTCATCTCGCAATTCCCATGACGCCTCTCCAACCCACGGCACCGCCCCTCTGCCTTTGTGTGCATGACATGTGGGCCACCTAAAATGAAGCAAGCATCAAGTTCTACCACAGCCACACGCGATTCCCATGACGCTGCTCGAACCCATGACACCACACGTCCCCCGACCTCTGGCTCACCCCTCTTGGCCCCACTGCCCCTCTGCCTTCGGGAGCATTACATGTGGACCAGTCACCTATCAGGTCCACATGTTATTGACTCAAAGGTAGGTATAGTAAGGCACTGAAGCTCAGTCCCGACGGCCCTGAGAGGGAAATGTAACTCCTGCGCCAGGGCTTGTGGTGCTACCGCTTCATGAACTCATGCCAAACTCGAGATTTGTTTCTTTACTATACATGCACGCAACGATTTAATGGACATTGTAATCTCAACATGTGATGGGGAGCTCTAAATTTGAATTTGAAACTTATAAAACCAAAAGGGTCAAAACAAATAAACTGGGAGAGAGGGAGTATATCGTAGGATGTGTCCCATACATAATAAGTCCCCTAGTTTGTCACCACTAAGATGCGGTTAGAAAGGAGCATAGCGTCTTCATACTCGTACGGCAACAAATCAGCCGCAGACAGCATGGTCCGCCTTTGACCGGCATGTGCAAGGTTTGTCTTATCTTATTCAATCTCACTGTGGTTCCATCGTACCAATTCATGCGGTGGCCCGTTGCTTGGCTGACCCAATGTTGGACAAAGTTTCTACGGGAACGGTGTCACCGTTGTAAATGTTGTGCAAATTGATGTTGGTACCCTCCCGTACATATACAAGCCAATCACCACTCGCACCGAGCCTAACCTGTGAAACTCATCTTACTTGCTCATCGGAGGAAATCCGAGTGCCCCTCAACGTCGGCATCTCAAGGGGCGTCAACTTGCAACTACGGCCACGCCGCGCTGGAGAGACCCCCAAGGAAACATCCTCGTGCGTTCCACGGAACATCAAGATGCATTTGTATGAGTAGTTTATCTTGTGAGAGAAAAGGATGAACGAGGGAAGGCCTGTAGAGATAGAGAGGGACACTACTACTACCAATGTGCTGGCCCGTGCGTTGAAATGGATCCAAAGTAGTAGAATAATACTTGTTCACATGCTTGAAATATAAACACTCTAGTTTTGATATACATGTGTCAGCAGACATGACAGCTTGTCCATGGAAGTTGAACCACGGCGACCATCACGTTTCTTGTTTCTACCACTGCCACACCCGCACGCGATTCCCACGATGCCGCTCCAACCCACGGCACGACATCCCCCGACGTGGACATGGATCCTCTAATGTGGCTATCATTGCCTTGCCCTGCCTTTCCTTTGCTGACAGGTGGGACCCACGCTTGTGGGTCCCATATGTCAGTGACATAATGGTAGGATTGTTCACGTCAGGGGATCCTCATCCCTCCGACATGCCCCTCATCCCTCTCGGCCCCACCGCTCCTCTACCTTTGTGTGCATGACATGCGGGCCAGCTAAACTACGGCGACCATCAACTTTTTACCACAGACACACCCGATTGGACGCGGTTTGCCTGCTCCGCAGCTGTGCTCCGATCCGTACTCTCGCACCATCGAATTTTCATCCAGCGGCTGTGACACATTTCATCCCGAGCATCAATCCTTAGCTCGAGTACTTCTGTACTAGAGGTAGTACCCGCCGGTGTGGCCATCTCCGCCTCGTAACGCCCCGACGCCCAGCTGTGGCACCCTCGCCACGGCCACGCCACCACCGGCTGGTTCATCTCAAACGAGTGAGTCGCGAACCACGCCACCTCCATGAGAATGACATGTGGGCCAGCTGCATTTAAGGTCCGCATGTCATTGACTCATAGGTCAGGCACTATGCCACTGAAGTTCGGTCACGTGGGCCCCGAGAGGGAAATGTAACTCCAGCGGCAGGCCTTGTGGTGCTCCCGCAGTACGAGCTCATGCCAAAACTGGAATTTGTTTCTTACTACTACCAACTAGTACTAGTAAGGTACACATGCATTGCACGCATGAGATTCTGGTGCTTTGTGCATTATGCTTCTACATGTGGAGTTTTCTAGATTCTACATGTGGCAAAATATACAACGACAAGTAGTGCTCGGATTTGCCATCTTTGTACCATCGGATTGGCTTCATCCAACGACCAACTTTCAAAGTTATTCACACACTATATAGGGGTATAGATATAGATATAGATATATAGATGTTTGGTTTGCAGCCTAAGGTTGCCACGCCTAAGCTTAGGCGTGCCACAATATCTTAGGCATGTGTTTGGTTCATTGTCACACTTGTGGCTTGCCATACTTTTATAGTTACATGGTCCACATGTCATAGACTCAACTTCTTGCCAAATCTTGCCACACTTGTGGTGGCCATTTTGTTAGTCACACTTTTTGTGGCAGCCGCACTTTGCCTAAGCTTAGTTGTGGCAAAGTTAGTCATGAACCAAACAGACCCTTTGTTAGCCACACTTTGGTTTGCCTAAGGTAATCTTGCCACACAGTTATTAGGGTCTGTTTGGTTTGTGACTAACTTTGCCAAAGATTGCCACACCTAAAGTTAGGCAAGTTTGACCAACTTAGGTGAGTGTTTGGTTCAAGCCACATCTTCGGCAAGCCACACTTGGGCCCCACATGGCATACACATAAAAAATGTGGCAAGATTCGCTTAGGCTTGCCAACTTGGGGTTGTTTGGTTTGAGACTAAGTTTTCCAAAGCTTGCCACACCTAAGGTTAGGCAAATTTCACCAACTTAGGTGTGTGTTTGGTTCAAGCCACATCTTAGGCAAGCCACACTATGGTCCCACATCACATACACACAACAAGTGTGGCAAGATTCCCTTAGGCTTGCCAACTTGTGGCTCTCATTTTGAAGAACTAACCTTAGGCAAGTTTGGCAACATTGTATGGCAAAGTGTGGCACTTCTAGGCCTAGACCCAAACAATCCCTTGTGGCTCTCATTTTGATGAACTAACCTTAGGCAAGCTTGGCAAAAATGTGTGGCAAAGTGTGGCAATGCTAGGCCTAGAACCAAACATCCCCTTTGTGTCTATGACATGTGGGGCTCACTCCTCATAAAAAAATCTTTGCCTTAGGTGTGGCTAGAACCAAACACCTACCTAACTTGGTCAAACTTGCCTAAGGTTAGTTGTGGCAATGTGTGGCTAGGAACCAAACAGCCACTAAGATTGCCAAATATTGCCACACATAAGGTTAGGCAAGTTTGATTACCTTAGGTGAGTGTTTGGTTCAAGCCACACCTTAGGCAAGCCACACTAAGGCCACACATGACATACACACAAAAAATGTGGCAAGATTCCCTTAGGCTTGCCAACTTGTGGCTCTCATTTTGAAGAACTAATAACTTTGCCTAAGCTTAGTTGTGGCAAAGTTAGTCATGAATTAAGTTCAACCATGGAGTCTTCTAGATTATACATGTGGCTGAATCTGGTGGATGATATCCTACGGCCAGTAGTGCTCGGATTTGCCATCTTTGTACCGTCGGATTGGTTTCATCCAACGACAAACTTTCAAAGTTTTTCACACACTATATAGGGGGTATAGATATAGATGTGTCGGTCCGTTGCAATGGATCCAAAGTATATCTATTTAGTGGAGTGCACTCTAAACACATTATCTATTTATTTTTCTCTAACCTTTCGTAGCCATGCAACCAAGCCACATAAGCTTCATGGGTGCCCCCACATCATATTACTCATACTACGTTGATTGAAAAAAAGATAAATCGCCCAAAACAAGATCTTCCCGTTTTTTGTTCCTACGATGTTGTGTCGTGCATGTACCTACTAGTTGTACAGTGGTGGTACTAGTAATATAGTATTAGGAGTACAAACTTGGTACTAAGTAGGAGTAGTACTACTAGTACGGAATTCTCCTACTCTATCAACGAGCCTCATCTGACACCAAATTTCTTGGCTTCCGTGCTACAGCTAGATCTTCCCCTCGTTTTTGTTTTCCAACCCGGCAGCGGGTGCGGTGCAGTTTGCCGATAGTCGGTTTGCTCAACGGTGGTCCCACATGAAAGTGAAAATGCTAGGCAACACGCCTTCCCTAAGCTATGTGTCGTGTCGGACGGGCCGTGGAGTACTCCCGATTCCCGGGCGTGTGGGGGTGTGATGCGAACGCGGAAGGCCTTTTCCTTTTACTAGCAATGTGCCCGTGCGTTGTGACGGATCCAAAGTAGTAGAATAGTAGTATTTGTTCACAAACTTGACAGAAATCACTCTTGTTTTGATATACTCCTAATATATTACTCCCTCCGTACCTAAATATTTGTCTTTTTAGAGATTTCAAATGGACTATCACATACGGATTATATAGACATATTCTAGTGTTTCTAGCAAGATGCCCGCGCACTGCACGAAGTTGATGGAAAAGGTAAGCACAATTTATAAATTGACGGATGGAGTACTAGTTGCAATGATGCATATAATTAAGCAAAGGGATCGCACATGTCGGTATTGACTGGAACGAGAATGCAACAACATAATAAGAATTAAGGCCACGATGATGCGATCGTAGTGGTGGTTACAGAAGGCAAGAAAAAAGATGGATCCATGAACGTACGACCTCCTACTCCTCAACTTAGTGCGTCGGGCCACCGATCGGCGGCTAAGGAGCGGCGGCTTTTGTGCAGAGGTCGAGGTGCTTCTCAGCAAAGGCATCCCAGGCTTCCAGCCGGTTGAGGAAGGCCAACGTCGTAGCGTCCTCACTGGCCTTGTAGATACCTTTGTACACGATTTGCTCGTACACGTGGATGTGTAGGTCGACGAATTCTTGCAGGGCGAGGCGTCTCGCGGCGAGCGCGACCTCCAGGTGGACATTCTTCGTGGCGTCGGCGGGCAGTCGCAGGGCCACCAGTGCTTGAAAAAGGTTCCGGTCATGGAGGCCGATTAGGGTAGCAGGCAATGAGGAGCCCGGGCGCGCGGGCTGGAGGAGTACGGTGATGTCGTCCGCGAGCTTCTTGAGGAAGGTGAACTTGTTGATGGTGGCAACGATCATCTGGTCCAACTGAGTCGTAGTTGGCGTTGACGGCGGCCATCCACCAGCCGGTCTCCAACAGCGTCTGGAGACGATCCTCGGTGCCATGCTGCAGGCCGGCATCGTGGACCATCTGGCATAGCCGTTGACCGCTCACGCGCATCGCCACCATGGGTCTGGAGTGAGATCTTTTGTGCTTAGTGTAGGTGCTTAGGCAAATGCTTAGGTGCGTACGGTGTGGTAGATGCATTGGAATGGAGGGGCGCCTTTATATGAGGGCAATGAGGGCAAACTGCGTTGCATTCACATTGTGCAGCCTCTTTTCCCGGACCTCCTCCCATTACTTCCCTCGTGCATTAAATGAAGGAGGATGCATTGGTCATTCAACATTTCGGGAACCGCTACTCCCTCCCTCGTCTGCATTAAAGCCGTATCGGGAACTATGATGCGCGCTGTCAAATCGAATACTCCATCCATCTAGGTGAGTATTAAGTCATCTTACGAAAGCCAAATAGTAAACACATAGGCGTGGTGCATTAACTCTCACGTTGTTTCTTATTTTTTGACATAAATAGAGGAATCAACCAATAAGAGATGTGGGGCTTGTATGCTTTTAATGACTTGAGACTATCAAACATGACATGCAGTGGTCAGTTTGTTGCACGCAATGATATTAATAAGGGAGTAGATGAGATATAATTTGGTCTCATTCACTTTCAAAACAAGAATAAATACAACCCACGTCATCACACACACACATCTTATAGCATCACATCCAATGGCTATAAAAGATGAATGAGACCAAATTATATCTCATCTAGCAAAATTGTATTAATAATACTTAGTATCATATATTAGTATCATGTAGTACTTTATTTATTGCCATGTATGCCACATAATACTCAACTCTCTGTCTCTTTCTTCATTTAATCCTATGACACCTCGTCAAAATTGCCTAGTTGGCATGCATGACATAGCTATGATACTACCATTACAACCAGCCTTAGAAAATACTAAACATTAAGTTCTCTCGTTTTCCTCTCCACCTTGGTCACCTAGACGGAGGGAGTATACTGCGCGGGCTTTTCCTGCGTGGTAGGCGGGGCAGTTCCGCCTAGTCGGTTCGACAGAGACGAGAAGACGAGGGAGTAGGCTGCTGCAAATGTAGGGTTGTGTGATTTGACAGCGAGTTACTGCTGGACAGGTGGGGACCCGTGATTTGACTTGCCATTATCATATTAACTGCGGTGCTACGACTGACGTGAGTCTCCCGATTCCTGACCACCTCCATACAGGTGCCTCTCCCAATGCTCCACCATGTAGACTGTAGTAGAGGCTGGCTCTTGCATGAGAGCCCACTTCTCCACTTTCTCCTTGCCTCTCTTTCCTCCAAATATGCAAAGATGCCATGTAAAGTGCACTATTGTACTACTTGCTCCTACAGGTGCTAAGCTTGCCACATAGGCATAAAGTCTGATGTGGCAAGTTAATCAAGAAGAGAGAGACTAGTTTGGTGACCCAAGGAACAAATGGTTCTAAGCGCGTGTACCTAGGTGAAAAGACAATTTCGAGTCTATAGCTAATTAACTGAAGCAAACTTAGCAACAAAAAACTAATAAGCACACCATTTCATTGGAAGAGGTCACTGCTTGGCAAATGCAATAAATACTAGTACTCCCTGTGTCCCATAATATAAGAACGTTTTTGGCACTACACTAGTGTCAAAAACGTTCTTATATTATGGGACGGAGGGAGTATGAAGAACGAGATACAGAGAAGTAAAAAAATACACTTATAGCCAACCTTATAGCTAACCTTGTTATAGTATGAGTGACTAAGTGGTGACTATGTATGACATGCCAACATCAGATAGCCTAACGCACCGTGTTAAATCTCCAAGGGCGCGACCGTGCGAGCGACGCGACGGTCATGGTAGGCGTGACCATGATACGGGCTGCTAGCAGCCCTTGGATCTAAGATCAAACGGTCGCATGCTAAGTTGCTGAAAATTTACAGAATAACCCTCCAGGATAGGATATTCACCCATAGGTATAGAATCACGCCATGCAACCGTTCGATCTCGGGTCCAAGGGCTCTCGGAAGCCCGTATCATGGGAGAATCAAAATCCACTACCCTACCGTTCGCACGCTGGCAGTCCCAAGCCTCCATGATCGGCGGTGAGTACAAGGTTAGAACCATCACCGACAATGAGTTCGACGTCATCTACACCCGTTCTTCTGCGACAGTGAAAGGATGCCTTTCTCGCTTCAGACGCATGTTTGAAAACTCATATGATGAGTGGGTCACTGGGCTAGATGTTGAGTACACCACAGTCCTGGGATGAGAGAAGGATCTAGGACAAGGAAAGTGCAACTATCCCTAGGTGGTTTTGGTAATTCCTAACAACATATAGCTCATTGAGCTAATACTGTTCCAAGACAAATATTTCAGGAAAGCTCAATGAATGGCATAACATGGATGAGAAAAGTGGATCCCTCAAAATGCTAAGGATAAAAGGATTTGATCAAGCTTCAAGCTCAAGACTCTACATTTTATATTTTAGTGATCCAAGATCACATTGAGTCTATAGGAAAAGCCAATACTATCAAGGAGGGATGAGGTGTTGCTTAATGAGGTTCTTGCTTCATAGTGCTTAGTGATATGCTCCAAAATCCTCAACTACTTTCCCACATCCACATTTAACCTAAACCTAAAAGTCCAACTCGGCCCCACCGATTCTTTCTATCCGGCGCCACCGAGTTTAGATGTCATAGCCACTGCCACAAACCCTAGGCAAATCGGTCTCACCGATAGGGATCTCGGTCTCACCGAGATGGGATTGTAATCTCTCTGTTTCCCTTCATAACGTTTCGGTCTAATCGAGATGAGCGATCGGCCCCACCGAGATTGCAATGTAAACTCTCTGTTTCCCTTTCGTAACATTTCAGTCTCACCAAAAAGAGCGAACCGGTCCCACCGAGTTTACCTGACCAACTCTCTGGTTAGCTTATTACCAAAATCGGTCTCACCGAGTTTGTGTAACCGGTCTCACCGAGATTATGTTATGCCCTAACCCTAGCCATATCGGTCCTACCAAGTTGCATGTCGGTCCCACCGAAAACCCTAACGGTCACTAGGTTTACTGAATCGGCCTAACCGAGTTTGTTGATCCGGTCCTACTGAGATTGGTAAATTGTGTGTAACGGTTAGATTTTGTGTGGAGGCTATATATACCCCTCCACCTCCTCTTCATTCATGGAGAGAGCCATCAGAACAAACCTACACTTCCAACTTACCAATTTCTGAGAAAGAACCACCTACTCATGTGTTGAGACCAAGATATTCCATTCCTACCATATGAATCTTGATCTCTAGCCTTCCCCAAGTTGCTTTCCACTCAAATCTTCTTTCCACCAAATCCAAATCTTGTGAGAGAGAGAGAGAGAGTTGAGTGTTGGGGAGACTATCATTTGAAGCACAAGAGCAAGGAGTTCATCATCAACACACCATTTGTTACTTCTTGGAGAGTGGTGTCTCCTAGATTGGCTATGTGTTACTTGGGAGCCTCCGACAAGATTGTGGAGTTGAACCAAGGAGTTTGTAAGGGCAAGGAGATCGCCTACTTCGTGAAGATCTACCACTAGTGAGGCAAGTCCTTCGTGGGCGACGGCCATGGTGGGATAGACAAGGTTGCTTCTTCGTGGACTCTTCTTGCGTGGAGCCCTTTGTGGACTCGCGCAGCCGTTACCCTTCGGGGTTGAAGTCTCCATCAACGTGGATGTACGATAGCCCCACCTATCAGAACCACGGCTCAAAAATCACCGTGTCTCCAAATTGCGTTTGAAATCTCCAAACCCTTCCCTTTACATGCTTGCAAGTTGCATGCTTTATTTTCCGCTGCTCATATACTCTTTGCATGCTTGCTTGAACTCTGTAAAGATTGCTTGACTTGTGCTAAAGTTTGCTAAAATCTGCCAAAGACAAAAATTGGGAAAAGGTTAAGTTTTTATTTGGTCAAGTAGTCTAATTACCCCCCCCCCTCTAGACATAGTTCAAGATCCTACAAGTGGTATCAGAGCTTTGGTCTCCATTTGCTTTGATTTCCATAGCTTTTGGTGGTCATAGCCTTGGTTTCACAACCTAGGAGAGTATGGCGTCTAGCAAGGAAAACTACCACCGTAGAGGTCCTTACTTTGATGGTACTGATTTTGCTAGTTGGAAGCATAAGATGAAAATGCATATTCTCGGACATAACCCCGCCGTTTGGGCTATTGTGTGTATTGGCTTGCAAGGTGAATTCTTTGATGGGAGAGAACCAAACCGTGAAGCTAGCGCGGAAGAATTGAAGATGCTGCAATACAACGCTCAAGCTTGTGATATCCTCTTCAACGTATTGTGCCCCGAAGAATTCAACAAAATCAGTCGCCTTGAGAATGCAAAGGAAATTTGGGACACTTTGATTGATATGCACGAAGGTACCAACTCCGTCAAGGAATCCAAATTGGATGTGCTTCAAAGTCAACTTGACAAGTTCAAGATGAAGGATGGTGAAGGCGTCGCTGAGATGTACTCTAGGCTTGCTCTCATCACAAATGAGATTGCTGGCTTAGGAAGTGAAGAGATGACCGACAAATTCATCATTAAGAAGATCCTAAGAGCCTTGGATGGAAAAAATGATATTGTGTGCACATTGATCCAAATGATGCCCAACTACAAGAATCTCAAGCCAAAGGAGGTCATCGGAAGAATTGTTGCTCATGAGATGTCACTAAAGGATAAGGAGGAGCTACACAACAAGTCAAGTGGTGCCTACAAAGCCTCATGTGAAGCTCCCACATCATCAAGTGAGAAACAAACCTTCAATGAAGAATTGATCCTAATGGTGAAGAACTTCAACAAATTCTACAAGAGTAGAAGCAAGGAAAGAAGTTCCAAGTCAAGGTCCTACAATGACAAAAGATCTTCCAGTCGAGAGCGAAATTGCTACAACTGTGCAAGACCCGGACACTATTCCAATGAGTGTACGGCTCCATACAAAATAAGAGAAGATTCACCTAAGAGGATAAGTAGAAGAGAAGAATCACCGCCAAGAGAGAGAAGGAGTAGAGATGATCGTTATGAACGAAGAACATCCCGGAGAAGCAAGGATTCGGAAAGGAAGGACAAGTCATCAAAGAGCTACACAAAACGAAGACATCAAGGTCATGTTGGTGAATGGGTATCCGCTTCCGACTCTGAAGATCATTTCGAGAGAAGCTATCACTCCGACTCCGAACATACTCAAGATGAAGGTGTTGCCGGTCTAGCACTTGTGTCAACCAACTCCCACGACATATTTGATTCACAAAATGAAGGACTTGGAAGATGCTTCATGGCTAAAGTCCCAAAGGTAACACATCCCGAGTATGTTGATTTCAATAGTGATGAACATGACTTGCTAGGTGATGATGATTTACTTATTGACAACTCTAGTGATGAATACTATGATGAAACGTTAATTAATCATGCTAATCAAGATAACACGAATGACGATGATAAGGAGAAGATTGAGCTCCTAACTAAAGAACTAAACACTCTCAAGTTATCTCATGAAACTATCTTAGGGGATCATCGAGAACTTTTAAGGACTCATGAGAAGTTATGCTTTGAAAAGCTCAACCTTGAGCAAGAGCATGAGTTCTTAAAGGCAATCAATGATGATCTTTGCAAGAAAAGTTCTTCTTACATTGCCAAGTGTTTACTCTTATCTACTTACATGCCTCAAGTCAAGTCTAGTAACAAAAACAAGAAGGATTCTTCCTGTAGTAGTAACAATCATCATGCTAAATCCAATATTGTTGCTTCTAGTAGTTCTCTTGATTCCACTAATGAATCTCTTAGCCAAGTTACACTTGAGCAAGAAAATAGCTTATTGAAGGGAATCATAGAGAAAGGTGTTTACAAGAGCCTTGCCGGGAGTAAGCAATTCGAGGAAATTGTACGCAAGCAAGGAACGCACCGGAAGAACCAAGGTGTTGGTTTTGAGCGAAAGTTCAATGCCAATGGAGTTGAGTGGGAAGAAGATCAATACCCCAAGACAAAGTTTGTTCCTCAACAAGTGAAGTATGATCCTACTTCCTTCAAAGGGACACAAGCTCAAGCTGATCTTCCACCGCAAAACCACAAGCAAAAAAGCAAGGATGGGCTTCAAGAGGAGATTGATGCATTTGAAGAAGCTCCCAAGGCCTTGTTCAACTTGATTCCCAAGACTACGTCAAGCTCTACTTCATCAAGTACAACTACAACTCCAAGGATTCCCATCAACATGGTGTGGATCCCGAAGAAGAAGAACTAGAGAGTTCTTGAGGGTGACTCCGCCAACATTCTTCACTCATATTATTTTGGCAAGGACAAGTGCAATCAACTTTCACATCTTGCACTAGTTCAAGGAGTCACAAACCCTCTTGTTGGTAAGACAAGGGACAAGGTAACCTAATGCTTTCATAGACATCATCTTATGTGAGTATCACTCTATGTCTATGGATATCCTCGTTTGTTCCTTGTGGGACTAACCCATGTAGGTATTGAAATTGCAACTCACTCCAAAGGATTGCTCCAAATGATCTACATCAACATTGAGCATCCACATCTTCAACACCTACATGAAGTCATCATCGACAAAACCCAAGGTTAGTTCATCCCTCTATAGGGGGGATCTCACATCTAGGGGGAGCTTTACTCTAAGAATTGAGCTAAAGCAACTCTAATGGTGTGAACACATCAATGCATTATGTAAAAGTGATAACCCCACTTGAGCTTAAACGATGAGTATGGCCTATGATCAAATGTTCTCATTTGACTCCTAAGTCAATATACTCATATATAGATGACCTAGTCATCGCCAATTGCTTGATAGATGCTAGAATTGGTTGTGCATGCTTTGCCACATATTTCATTTGTCATTTTATTTTGTGAGCATGGTGATTGCATATTTTACTCATTTGAGGACATCCACTTGTAGTTTTACTTGTTTGGCTTCCTTTTCTTTTGGCCAAGTGGATGGACAAGAATGCATAAGAACCTTCTCTAGCTATCTATGCTTTTCTTGTCTAAAACTCTATTCATGCTACATCACAAATTTTGATCCAGTCAGATTTGAACCACTCTGTGTGAGGAGCACTTGGAGTCCCCGATTTGTCATGGACTTAAACTTCCAAAACTTCTTTGTGTGTTTTGGTCTGACCGATTCTTCCATTTCGGTCATACAGAGATCACTAAGTCGATCTAGGTTTTCAATCTTGGTGCAACCGATTTGAACATTTCGGTCTCACCGAGTTGAGTAACTGCTTGCACTAATGCATCTCGGTGCCACCGAGTTGTTCCACTCGGTCACGCCGACAGGGTCAGGCTATATATATCCAAGGGAAAAAAATGGAAATTTCTCCGAACAGTTTCGCCCATGCTCAGGTCGCTCTGCCTACAGGGTCTCCGAATCGTTCTCCTCATCGCCAGCCGCCTCCCGTCACTCGTCTCCGCCGCCGTCAACGGGAATCTCCACCGCCGTTGCCGCTGTAGCGAGTCCATCGCCGAGCTAGGGTATGGACTTGAACATTGTGCTATCCCTATCTGATTCCTAGCACATTGTGTTCGTCATGAATCTTGCCACGATTGAAACCATCTCATCTAGTCAAAACTATCTGTAGATTAGGTTTGAATTGAAAATTTAGGGTTAGGTTTCTGTCGAAACCATCTCGGACCCACCGAGTTGTAGGAATCGGTTCCACCGATTTGGCCAAGGCCATTGCACTTGTGATTCTCGGTCTGGCCGAGAATTGCAAATCGGTGTGACCTAGTTCAGAACTTTGTGAAACCCTAGCAGTCTCGGTGCCACTGAACTATGACTCGGTCTGACCGAGTTCACTAGTTTAGGTTCCTAAAGCTGCTTCGGTATCACTGAGTTCACAAATAGGTTGATCCGAAATGCTTTCTGTGGAAAACTAAAACTAAGTTTTTAACTCGATCTTTTGCAAAAACATCTGTATTTTGTGATGCTTATCCTCTCTATCTCATCTACATTTATTCACAGGGTCAGCAGTCAGTGTTTGCGACATGTCTGATCAAAGTGACAGCCAGAACAGGGAAGAGGAGCAGGTTCCTATGAGTGAGGGCACTAGTCCCTCTAGTTCCTCGGATGAGGGCAGCAGGAGCACCCCAAGCAACATACCCAAAGCTGCCGCAAGGAACATGAAGAAGAAAACCTCATACTCTAAGGATGAAGACTATGTGGCAGAAGAGGATGAAGCTGTTGGGTAACGTAGCAGAAATTCAAAATTTTCCTACGTGTCACCAAGATCTATATATGGAGAAACCAGTAACGAGGGGAAGGAGAGTGCATCTACATACCCTTGTAGATCGCTAAGCGGAAGCATTCAAGAGAACGGGGTTGAAGGAGTCGTACTCGTCGTGATTCAAATCACCAGAGATCCTAGTGCCGAACGGACGGCACCTCCGCGTTCAACACACGTACAGCCCGGTGACGTCTCCCACGCCTTGATCCAGCAAGGAGAGAGGGAGAGGTTGAGGAAGACTCCATCCATCAGCAGCACAACAGCGTGGTGGTGGTGGAGGAGCGTGGCAATCCCGCAGGGCTTCGCCAAGCACGATGGGAGAGGAGGAGTAGGGAGAGAGGCAGGGCTGCACCAAGAGGAAGAAGTTCTCATCGTGTGTATTGGGCAGCCCCTAGGCCTCATATATATAGGGGAAGGGGAGGGCTGCGCCCCCATGTAGGGTTCCCCCCCCATGGGGTGCGGCCAGCCCTAGATGGGGCTTGGGGAGGCGGCCAAGAGGGGGAGAGAGGGGAGGCGCGCCTGGGGTGGGCCTTAGGGCCCATCTGCCCTAGGGTTTGCACCCTCCCACTCTCCCTTGCGCCTTGGGTCCCTTGTGGGGGGCGCACCAGCCCTCCTAGGGGCTGGTCCCCTCCCACACTTGGCCCACGCAGCCTTCTGGGGCAGGTGGCCCCACTTGGTGGACCCCCGGGCCCCTCCCGGTGGTCCCGGTACATTACCGATATCGCCCGAAACTTTTCCGGTGACCAAAACAGGACTTCCCATATATAAATCTTTACCTCCGGACCATTCCGGAACTCCTCGTGACGTCCAGGATCTCATCCGGGACTCCGAACAACATTCGGTAACAACATACAAACTTCCTTTATAACCCTAGCATCATCGAACCTTAAGTGTGTAGACCCTACGGGTTCGGGAGACATGTAGTCATGACCGAGACGTTCTCCGGTCAATAACCAACAGCGGGATCTGGATACCCAGGTTGTCTCCCACATGTTCCACGATGATCTCATCGGATGAACCACCATGTCAAGGACTCAATCGATCACGTATACAATTCCCTTTGTCTAGCGGTATTGTACTTGCCCGAGATTCGATCGTCGGTATACCGATACCTTGTTCAATCTCGTTACCGGCAAGTCTCTTTACTTGTTCCGCAACACATCATCCCGTGATCAACCCCTTGGTCACATTGTGCACATTATGATGATGTCCTACCGAGTGGGCCCAGAGATACCTCTCCGTTTACACGGAGTGACAAATCCCAGTCTTGATTCGTGCCAACCCAACAGATACTTTCGGAGATACCTGTAATGCACCTTTATAGCCACCCAGTTACGTTGTGACGTTTGGTACACCCAAAGCATTCCTACGGTATCCGGGAGTTGCATAATCTCATGGTCTAAGGAAAAGATACTTGACATTAGAAAAGCTTTAGCATACGAACTATACGATCTTTGTGCTAGGCTTAGGATTGGGTCTTATCTATCACATCATTCTCCTAATGATGTGATCCCGTTATCAACGACATCCAATGTCCATAGCTAGGAAACCATGACTATCTGTTGATCACAACGAGCTAGTCAACTAGAGGCTCACTAGGGACATATTGTGGTCTATGTATTCACACGTGTATTACGATTTCCGGATAATACAGTTATAGCATGAATAAAAGACTATTATCATGAACAAAGAAATATAATAATAACACTTTTATTATTGCCTCTAGGGCGTATTTCCAACAGTCTCCCACTTGCACTAGAGTTAATAATCTAGTTCACATTGCCATGTGATTAACACTCACAGGTCACATCGCCATGTAACCAACATCCAAAGAGTTTACTAGAGTCAATAATCTAGTTCACATCACTATGTGATTAACACTCAATGATTTCTGGGTTTAATCATGTTGCTTGTGAGAGAGGTTTTAGTCAACGGGTCTGAACCTTTCAGATCCGTGTGTGCTTTACAAATCTTTATGTCATCTCCTAGATGCAGCTACCACGCTCTATTTGGAGCTATTCCAAATAACTGTTCTACTTGGAGCTATTCTAAATTGTTGCTCCATTATATGTATCCGGTATCTCTACTCAGAGCTATCCGGATAGGTGTTAAGCTTGCATCGACGTAACCTTTTATGACGAACTCTTTTACCACCTCCATAATCGAGAAAATTCCTTAGTCCACTAGTTACTAAGGATAACTTTGACCGCTGTCCTGTGATCCATTCTTGGATCACTCTTGTACCCCTTGACTGACTCATGGCAAGGCACACTTTAGGTGCGGTACACAGCATACCATACTTTAGAGCCTACGTCTTAGGCATAGGGGACGACCTTCGTCCTTTCTCTCTATTCTGCCGTGGTCGAGCTTTAAGTCTTAACTTCATACCTTACAACTCAGGCAAGAACTCCTTCTTTGACTGATCCATCTTGAACACCTTCAAGATCATGTCAAGGTATGTGCTCATTTGAAAGTATTATTAAGCATTTTGATCTATCCTTATAGATCTTGATGCTCAATGTTCAAGTAGCTTAATCCAGGTTTTCTATTGAAAAACACCTTTCAAATAACCCTATATGCTTTCTAGAAAATCATTTCTGATCATCAACATGTCAACAACATATACTCATCAAAAATTCTATAGTGCTCCCACTCAGTTCTTTGGAAATACAAGTTTCTCATAAACTTTGTATACACCAAAATCTTTGATCATCTCATCAAAGCGCACATTCCAACTCCGAGATGCTTACTCCAGTCCTTAGAAGGATTGCTGGAGCTAGCATACCTTTTAGCAT
The DNA here is from genome assembly GCF_018294505.1 of Triticum aestivum. Classification (NCBI taxonomy): domain Eukaryota; kingdom Viridiplantae; phylum Streptophyta; class Magnoliopsida; order Poales; family Poaceae; genus Triticum; species Triticum aestivum. The sequence goes on from NC_057798.1 coordinate 621,761,789, forward strand.
CCTTAGGATCGACAAAACCTTTCTGATTGTATCACATACAACCTTTCCTTACAAAAGTTGGTAAGGAAACTCGTTTTGACATCCATCTGCCAGATTTCATAAATACAGCTAATGCTAACATGATTCCGACGGACTTAAGCATCGCTACGGATGAGAAAATCTCATCGTAGTCAACTCCTTGAACTTGTGAAAAACTCTTTGCCACAAGTCGAGCTTCATAGATGGTGACATTACCATCCACGTCCGTCTTCTTCTTAAAGATCCATTTATCTCAATGGCTTGCCGCTCATCGGGCAAGTCCATCAAAGTCCATGCTTTGTTCTGATATATGGATACTATCTCGGATTTCATGGCTTCTAACCATTTGTCGGCATTTGGGCCCACCATCGCTTCTCCATAGCTCGTAGGTTCATTGTTGTCTAGCAACATGACCTTCAAGACAGGATTACTGTACCACTCTAAAGTAGTACGTATCCTTGTTAGCCTACGAGGTACGGTAGTGACTTGATCCGAAACTTCATGATCACTATCATAAGTTTCTACATCAATTGGTGTAGGTGCCATAGGAACAACTTCTTGTGCCCTGCTACATACTTGTTGAAGTGACGGTTCAATAACCTCATCAAGTCTCCACCATCCTCCCACTCAATTCTTTCGAGAGAAACCTTTCCTTGAGAAAGGACCCGATTCAAGAAACAATCCTTATTGCTTTTGGATCTGAATTAGGAGGTATACCCAACTGTTTTGGGTGTCCTATGAAGATGCATTTATCCGCTTTGGGTTCGAGCTTATCAATCCTGAAACTTTTTCACATAAGCGTCGCACCCCAAACTTTTAAGAAACGACAACTTAGGTTTCTCCAAACCATAGTTCAAACGGTGTCTTCTCAACGGAATTACGTGGTGCCCTATTTTAAAGTGAATGCGGTTGTCTCTAATGCCTAACCCATAAACGATAGTGGTAATTCGATAAGAGACATCATGATACGCACCATATCCAATAGGGTGCAACTATGATGTTCAGACACACCATCACACTATGGTGTTTCAGGCGGTAATAATTTTGAAACAATTTCCACAATGTTTTAATTGCGTGCCAAAGCTCATAACTCAGATACTCATCTCTATGATCATATCATAGACATTTTATCCTCTTGTCACGATGATCTTCAACTTCACTCTGAAATTACTTGAACCTTTCAATGATTCAGACTTGTGTTTCATCAAGTAAATACACTTAGCATCTACTCAAATCATCTGTGAAGTAAGAACATAACGATATCCACTGAGTGCCTCGGCACTCATTGGACAGCACACATCAAAATGTATTACTTCCAACAAGTTGCTCTCTTGTTCCATCTTACTGAAAACGAGGCTTTTTTAGTCATCTTGCCCATGTGGTATGATTTGCATGTCTCAAGTGATTCAAAATCAAGTGAGTCCAAATGATCCATCTGCATGGAGTTTCTTCATGCGTACATACCAATAGACATGGTTTGCATGTCTCAATATTTTCAAAAACGAGTGAGTCCAAAGATCCATCAACATGGAGCTTCTTCATGCGTTTTATACCAATATGACTTACATGGCAGTGCCACAAGTAGGTGGTACTATCATTACTATCTTATATCTTTTGGCATGAAAATGTGTATCACTACGATCGAGATTCAATAAACCATTCCTTTAGGTGCAAGACCATTGAAGGTATTATTCGAATAAATAGAGTAACTATTATTCTCCTTAAATGAATAACCGTATTGCAATAGACATAATCCAATCATGTCTATGCTCAACGCAAGCACCAAATGACAATTATTCAGGTTTTATACTAATCTTGATGGTAGAGGGAGCGTGCGATGTTTGATCACATCAAACTTGGAAACACTTCCAACACATATCGTCAGCTCACCTTTAGCTAGTCTCCGTTTATTCCGTAGCTCTTTTATTTCGAGTTACTAACACTTAGCAACCGAACCGGTATCTTATACCCTGGTGCTACTAGGAGTACTAGTAAAGTACACATTAACATAATGTATATCCAATATACTTCTATCGACCTTGCCAGCCTTCTCATCTACCAAGTATCTAGGGTGGTTCCGCTTCAGTGTCCGTTCCTCTCATTACAGAAGCACTTAGTCTCGGGTTTGGGTTCAACCTTGGGTTTCTTCACTAGAGCAGCAACTGTTTTGCCGTTTCATGAAGTATCCCTTGTTACCCTTGCCCTTCTTGAAACTAGTGGTTTTACCAACCATCAACAATTGATGCTCCTACTTGACTTCTACTTTCGCGGTGTCAAACATCGCGAACACTTCAAGGATCATCATATCTATCCCTGATATGTTATAGTTCATCACGAAGCTCTAGTAGCTTGGTGGCAATGTCTTTGGAGAAACATCACTATCTCATCTGGAAGATCAACTCCCACTCGATTCAAGTGATTGTTGTACTCAGACAATCTGAGCACAAGCTCAACGATTCAGCTTTTCTCCCTTAGTTTGTAGCCTAAGAAAATCGTCGGAGGTCTCATACCTCTTGACGTGGGCACGAGCCTGAAATCCCAATTTCAGCCCACGAAACATCTCATATGTTCCGTGACGTTTCAAAAACCGTCTTTGGTGCCTTAATTCCAAACCGTTTAACTAAACTATCATGTAGTTATCAAAACGTGTATGTTCGATGTTCACAACATCCACAAACGACGTTTGGGGTTCAGCATACTGAGCGGTGCATTAAGGACATAAGCTTTCTACTGTCCGCATAATCGCTACTTTCAACTTTCAACTATATTTTCTCTAGGAACATATCTAAACAGTAGAACTAAAGCGCGAGCTTACGACATAATTTGCAAAAGGTCTTTTGACTATGTTCAAGATAATTAAGTTCATCTTATGAACTCCCACTCAGATAGACATCCCTCTGGTCATCTAAGTGATTACATGATCCGAGTCAACTAGGCCGTGTCCGATCATCACGTGAGACGGACTAGTCATCATCGGTGAACATCTTCATGTTGATCGTATCTACTATACGACTCATGCTCGACCTTTCGGTCTCCGTGTTCCGAGGCCATGTCTGTACATGCTAGGCTCGTCAAGTTAACCCTAAGTGTTTTCGCTGTGTAAAACTGTCTTACACCCGTTGTATGTGAACGTAAGAATCCATCACACCCGATCATCACGTGGTGCTTAGAAGCGACGAACTGTAGCAACGGTGCACAGTTAGGGGAGAACACTTCTTGAAATTTTGTAAGGGATCATCTTATTTACTACCGTCGTTCTAAGTAAACAAGATGCATAAACATGATAAACATCACATGCAATCAAATAGAGTAGTGACATGATATGGCCAATATCATATAGCTCCTTTGATCTTCATCTTCGGGGCTCCATGATCATCTTGTCACCGGCATGACACCATGATCTCCATCATCATGATCTCCATCATCGTGTCTTCATGAAGTTTTCACGCCAACGACTACTTCTACTTCTATGACTAACGCGTTTAGCAATAAAGTAAAGTAGTTTACATGGCGTTCTTCAATGACACGCAGGTCATACAATAAATAAAGACAACTCCTATGGCTCCTGCCGGTTGTCATACTCATCGACATGCAAGTCGTGATTCCTATTACAAGAACATGATCAATCTCATACATCACATATCATTCATCACATTCCTCTTGGCCATATCACATCACATAGCATACCCTGCAAAAACAAGCTAGACGTCCTCTAATTGTTGTTGCATGTTTTACGTGGTTGTTATGGGTTTCTAGCAAGAACGTTTCTTACCTACGCAAAACCACAACGTGATATGCCAATTGCTATTTACCCTTCATAAGGACCCTTTTCATCGAATCCGTTCCGACTAAAGTGGGAGAGACTGGCACCTGCTAGCCACCTTATGCACCAAGTGCATGTCAGTCGGTGGAACCTGTCTCACGTAAGAGTACGTGTAAGGTCGGTCCGGGCCGCTTCATCCCACAATACCGTCGAAACAAGATTGGACTAGTAATGGTAAGCATATTGAACAAAATCAACGCCCACAACTACTTTGTGTTCTACTCGTGCAAAGAATCTATGCAATAGACCTAGCTCATGATGCCACTGTTGGGTAACGTAGCAGAAATTCAAAATTTTCCTACGTGTCACCAAGATCTATCTATGGAGAAACCAGCAACGAGGGGAAGGAGAGTGCATCTACATACCCTTGTAGATCGCTAAGCGGAAGCGTTCAAGAGAACGGGGTTGAAGGAGTCGTACTTGTCGTGATTCAAATCACCGGAGATCCTAGTGCCGAACGGACGGCACCTCCGCGTTCAACACACGTACAGCCCGGTGACGTCTCCCACGCCTTGATCCAGCAAGGAGAGAGGGAGAGGTTGAGGAAGACTCCATCCATCAGCAGCACAACGGCGTGGTGGTGGTGGAGGAGCGTGGCAATCCTGCAGGGCTTCGCCAAGCACCATGGGAGAGGAGGAGTAGGGAGAGAGGCAGGGCTGCACCAAGAGGAAGAAGTTCTCATCGCGTGTATTGGGCAGCCCCTAGGCCTCATATATATAGGGGAAGGGGAGGGCTGCGCCCCCATCTAGGGTTTCCCCCCCCAAGGGGTGCGGCCAGCCCTAGATGGGGCTTGGGGAGGCGGCCAAGAGGGGGAGAGAGGGGAGGCGCGCCTGGGGTGGGCCTTAGGGCCCATCTGCCCTAGGGTTTGCCCCCTCCCACTCTCCCTTGCACCTTGGGTCCCTTGTGGGGGGCGCACTAGCCCTCCTAGGGGCTGGTCCCCTCCCACACTTGGCCCACGCAGCCTTCTGGGGCAGGTGGCCCCACTTGGTGGACCCCCGGGACCCTCCCGGTGGTCCCGGTACATTACCGATATCGCCCGAAACTTTTCCGGTGACCAAAACAGGACTTCCCATATATAAATTTTTACCTCCGGACCATTCCGGAACTCCTCGTGACGTCCGGGATCTCATCCGGGACTCCGAACAACATTCGGTAACCACATACAAACTTCCTTTATAACCCTAGCGTCATCGAACCTTAAGTGCGTAGACCCTACGGGTTCGGGAGACATGTAGTCATGACCGAGACGTTCTCCGGTCAATAACCAACAGCGGGATCTGGATACCCATGTTGGCTCCCACATGTTCCACGATGATCTCATCGGATGAACCACAATGTCAAGGACTCAATCGATCCCGTATACAATTCCCTTTGTCTAGCGGTATTGTACTTGCCCGAGATTCGATCGTCGGTATACTGATACCTTGTTCAATCTCGTTACCGGCAAGTCTCTTTACTCATTCCGCAACACATCATCCCGTGATCAACCCCTTGGTCACATTGTGCACATTATGATGATGTCCTACCGATTGGGCCCAGAGATACCTCTCCGTTTACACGGAGTGACAAATCCCAGTCTTGATTCGTGCCAACCCAACAGATACTTTCGGAGATACCTGTAATGCACCTTTATAGCCACCCAGTTACGTTGTGACGTTTGGTACACCCAAAGCATTCCTACGGTATCCGGGAGTTGCACAATCTCATGGTCTAAGGAAAAGATACTTGACATTAGAAAAGCTTTAGCATACGAACTATACGATCTTTGTGCTAGGCTTAGGATTGGGTCTTGTCTATCACATCATTCTCCTAATGACGTGATCCCGTTATCAACGACATCCAATGTCCATAGCCAGGAAACCATGACTATCTGTTGATCACAACGAGCTAATCAACTAGAGGCTCACTAGGGACATATTGTGGTCTATGTATTCACACGTGTATTACGATTTCCGGATAATACAGTTATAGCATGAATAAAAGACTATTATCATGAACAAAGAAATATAATAATAACACTTTTATTATTGCCTCTAGGGCATATTTCCAACAGAAGCCACCTCCAGGAAAGTGCTCAAAAAGGAGTATGACACTGCCGCAGCCACCAAGCCAGGTCTGAATAGGAAAGTCCCTGCCAAGAGGACTCCTATGCTGAAAGTCAAAGCATCTGAAAGTGCAACTACCCCTAGGTGGTTTTGGTAATTCATAACAACATATAGCTCATTGAGCTAATGCTATTCCAAGACTAATATTCAGGAAAGCTCAATGAATGGCATGGCATGGATGATGAAAGTGGATCCCTCAAAATACTAAGGACAAAGGATTGGCTCAAGCTCATTAGCTCAGGACTCTTCATTTTATATTTTAGTGATCCAAGATCACATTGAGTCTATAGGAAAAGCCAATACTATCAAGGAGGGATGAGGTGTTGCTTAATGAGCCTCTTACTTCATGTGCTTAGTGATATGCTCCAAAACCCTCAGCTACTTTCTCACATCCACAAATGACCTAAACCCAAAGCCAAAATCGGTCACACCGATTCTTCCTATCCGGCGCCACCGAGTTCAAATGTCATAGCCACTGTCACAAACCCTAGGCAAGTCGGTTCTACCGATAGGGATCTCGGTCTCACCGAGATGTGATTGTAATCTCTTTGTTTCCCTTCGTAACGTTTCGGTCTAACCGAGATGAGCGATCGGCCCCACCGAGATTGCAATGTAAACTCTCTGTTTCCCTTTCGTAACATTTCAGTCTCACCAAAAAGAGCGAACCGGTCCCACCGAGTTTACCTGACCAACTCTCTGGTTAGCTTATTACCAAAATCGGTCTCACCGAGTTTGTGTAATCGGTCTCACCGAGATTATGTTATGCCCTAACCCTAGCCATATCGGTCCTACCGAGTTGCATGTCAGTCCCACCGAAAACCCTAACGGTCACTAGGTTTACTGAATCGGTCTAACCGAGTTTGTTGATCCGGTCCTAGCGAGATTGGTAAATTGTGTGTAACGGTTAGATTTTGTGTGGAGGCTATATATACCCCTCCACCTCGTCTTCATTCGTGGAGAGAGCCATCAGACTAAACCTACACTTCCAACTTACCATTTCTGAGAAAGAACCACCTACTCAAGTGTTGAGGCCAAGATATTCCATTCCTACCATATGAATCTTGATCTCTAGCCTTCCCCAAGTTGCTTTCCACTCAAATCTTCTTTCCACCAGATCCAAATCCTATGGGAGAGAGTTGAGTGTTGGGGAGACTATCATTTGAAGCACAAGAGCAAGGAGTTCATCATCAACGCACCATTTGTTACTTCTTGGAGAGTGGTGTCTCCTAGATTGTCTAGGTGTCACTTGGGAGCCTCCGACAAGATTGTGGAGTTGAACCAAGGAGTTTGTAAGGGTAAGGAGATCACCTACTTCATGAAGATCTACCGCTAGTGAGGCAAGTCCTTTGTGGGCGACGGCCATGGTGGGATAGACAAGGTTGCTTCTTCGTGGACCCTTCTTGGGTGGAGCCCTCCGTGGACTCATGCAACCGTTACCCTTCGTGGGTTGAAGTCTCCATCAACGTGGATGTACGATAGCACCACCTATCGGCACCACGCCAAAAACATTCGTGTCTCCAACTGCGTTTGAATCCTCCAAACCCTTCCCTTTACTTTCTTGCAAGTTGCATGCTTTAATTTCCGCTGCCTATATACTCTTTGCATGCTTGCTTGAATTGTGTGATGATTGCTTGACTTGTCCTAAGATAGCTAAAATCTGCCAAACTCTAAAATTGGGAAAAGGTTAAGTTTTTAATTGGTCAAGTAGTCTAATCACCCCCCCTCTAGACATACTTCAAGGTCCTACAAGTGGTATCAGAGCTTTGGTCTCCATTTGCTTTGATTTCCATAGCTTTTGGTGGTCATAGCCTTGGTTTCACAACCTAGGAGAGTATGGCGTCTAGCGAGGGAAATTATCACCGTAGAGGTCCTTACTTTGATGGTACTAATTTTGCTAGTTGGAAGCATAAGATGAAAATGCATATTCTCGGACATAACCCCGCCGTTTGGGCTATTATTTGTATTGGCTTGCAAGGTGAATTCTTTGATGGGAGAGAGCCGAACCGTGAAGCTAATGCGAAGAATTGAAGATGCTGCAATACAACGCTCAAGCTTGTGATATCATCTTCAACGGATTGTGCCCCGAAGAATTCAACAAAATCAGCCTGTCTTGAGAATGCAAAGGAAATTTGGGACACTTTGATTGATATGCACGAAGGTACCGACTCCATCAAGGAATCCAAGTTGGATGTGCTCCAAAGTCAGCTTGACAAGTTCAAAATGAAGGATGGTGAAGGTGTCGCTGAAATGTACTCTAGGCTTGCTCTTATTACAAATGAGATTGCCGGCTTAGGGAGTGAAGAGATGACCGACAGATTCATCAGCAAGAAGATCCTAAGAGCATTGGATGGAAAGTATGATACCGTGTGCACATTGATCCACATGATGCCAAACTACAAAGATCTCAAGCCAACGGAAGTCATTGGAAGGATTGTTGCTCATGAGATGTCACTCCGGGATAAGGAGGAACTTCACAACAAGTCAAGTGGTGCTTAAAAAGCCTCAAGTGAAGCTCCCACATCATCAAGTGAGAAACAAACCTTCAATGAAGAATTGAGCTTAATGGTGAAGAATTTCAACAAATTCTACAATAGTAGAAGCAAAGAAAGAAGCTCGAAGTCAAGGTCTTACCATGACAAAAGATCTTCCAGTAGAGAGTGCAATTGCTACAACTGTGGGAGGCCTGGACACTATTCCAATGAGTGTACGGCACCCAAAAAAAAGAAGATTCTCCAAAAAGAAGAAGCAAAAGAGAAGAATCACCACCAAGAGAGAGAAGGAGTAGAGATGATTGTTATGAACGAAGATCCTCATGGAGAAGCAAAGATTTGGAAAGGAAGGACAAGTCATCAAGGAGCTACACAAAACGAAGACATCAAGCTCATGTTGGTGAATGGGTTTTCGGCTCCGACTCCGACAAACACTCCGAGAGAAGCTATCACTCCGACTCCGAATATTCTCAAGATGAAGGTGTTGCCGGTCTAGCACTTGTGTCAACCAACTCCTACGACATATTTGATTCACCAAATGAAGGAATTGGAAGATGCTTCATGGCCAAAGGTCCAAAGGTAACACATCCTGAGTATGTTGATTTCAATAGTGATGAAGATGACTTGCTTGTGGATGATGATTTACTTGTTGACAACTCTAGTGATGAATACTATGATGAAACACCAATTAATCATGCTAATCAAGATAAAATGAATGACAATGATAAGGAGAAGATTGAGCTTTTAACTAAAGAACTAAACACTCTTAAGTTAGCTCATGAAACTATCTTCAAAAATCATCGAGAACTTTTAAGGGCTGAAGAGAAGTTACGCTTTGAAAAACTCAATCTTGAGCAAGAGCATGAGTTCTTAAAAGCAATCAATGATGATCTTCGTAAGAAAAGTTCTTCTTACATTGCCAAGCATTTACTCCTATCTACTTACATGCCTCAAGTCAAGTCTAGTAACAAGTACAAGAAAGATACTTCCTCTAGTAGTAACAATAATAATGTCAAATCCAATATTGTTGCTTCTAGTAGTTCTGTTGATTCCACTAATGATTCTCTTAGCCAAGTTACACTTGAGCAAGAAAATAGCTTATTGAAGGGAATTATAGAGAAAGGTGTTTACAAGAGCCTTGCCGGGAGTAAGCAATTCGAGGAAATTGTACGCAAGCAAGGAATGCACCGGAAGAATCAAGGTGTTGGTTTTGAACGAAAGTTCAATGCCAATGGAGTTGAGTGGGAAGAAGATCAATACCCCAAGACGAAGTTTGTTCCTCAACAAGAGAAGTATGATCCTACTTCCTTCAAGGAAACACAAGCTCAAGATGATCTTCCACCACAAGACCATAAAGGCAAGGACAAGCTTCAAGAAGAGATTGATGCATTTGAAGAAGCACCTAAGGTCTCGGTCAAGTGGATTCACAAGACTACGTCAAGTTCTACTTCATCAAGTACAACTACAACTACAAGGATTCCCATCAAGATGATGTGGATCCTGAAGAAGAAGAACTAGAGAGTTCTCGAGGGTGACTCCGCCAACATTCTTCAGTCATATTATTATGGCAAGGATAAGTGCAATCAACCTCCACATCTTGCACTAGTTCAAGGAGTCACAAACCCTCATGTTGGTAAGGCAAGGAACAAGGTAGCCTAATGTTTTCATGGACATCATCTTGTGTGTGCATCACTCTATGTCTATGGATATTCTTGTTTGCTCCTTGTGGGACGAACCCATGTAGGTATGTTGAAAGTGCAACTCACTCCAATGGATTGCTCCAAATGATCTACATCAACATTGAGCATCCACATCTTCAACACCTACATGAAGTCATCATCGGCAAAACCCAAGGTTAGGTCATCCCTCTAAAAGGGGATCTCACATCTAGGGGGAGCTTAACTCTAAGACTTGAGTCAAAGAAACTCTAATGGTGTGAACACATCAATGCATTATGTAGAAGTGGTAATCCCACTTGGGCTTAAATGATGAGTATGACCTATGATCAAATGTTTATCATTTGACTCCTAAGTCAATATACTCATATATAGATGACCTAGTCATCGCCAATTGTTTGATAGATGCTAGAATTGGTTGTGCATGCTTTGCCACATATTTCATTTGTCATCTTATTGTGTGAGCATGTTGGTGCATATTTTACTCATTCAAGAACATCCATTTGTTATTTTGATTGTTTGGTTCTTCCTTCTTTTGGCCAAGTGGATGGACAAGAATGCCTAAGAACTTTCTCTAGCTATCTATTCTTTTCTTGTCTCAAACTCTATTCATGCTACATCACAAAATTTGATCAAGTCAGATTCGAACCACTCTGTTTGAGGAGCACTCGGAGTCCCCGATTCGTCATAGACTTAAACTTCCAAAACTTCTTTGTGATTCTCGGTCTGACCGATTCCTCCATTTCGGTCCTACCGAGATCACTAAGCCAATCTATGTTTTCAATCTTGGTGCAACCAATTTGAACTTTTCGGTCACACCGAGTTGCTGTAACTGAACACAGTTATGCATCTCGGTGCCACCGAGTTGTTCCACTCGGTCACACCGACAGGTTCGGGCTATATATGGTCACGGGCAAAATTTGGAAATTTCTCCGAACCCCTTCGCCCGCGCAATAGCTCGCTCTGCCTCCAAGGTCTCCGGATCGTCTCCTCGTCGCCGGCCGCCTCCTATCGCTGGTCTCCGCCGCCGTCAACGGAATTCAACCCCGCCGTTGCATGCCGCGTAGCGAGTTCATCGCCAAGCTAGGGTATGGACTCGATCACTGTGCTATCCTCGACTGATTCCTAGCACATTGTGTTCTTATTGATTCTTGCCACGATTGAAACACTCCGATCTAGTCTATGCAATCTGTAGATTAGATGAGATTTGAAAATTTAGGGTTAGGTTTCTGCCGAAACCATCTCGGACCCACCGAGTTGAAAAACTCGGTCCCACCGATTTGGCTTATGCCATTGCACTAGTAACTCTCGGTCTGACCGAGAATTGCTAATCGGTGCGACCTATTTTAGGACTTTGTGAAACCCTAGCAGTCTCGGTGCCACCGAACTGTGACTCGGTCCAACCGAGTTTATTAGTTTAGGTCCCAAAACTGCTTCGGTATCACCGAGTTTGAAAATCGGTTGATCCGAAATGCTTTCTATGGAAAACTAAAACTGAATTTTTGAATCATTCTTTTGCAAATATCTCTGCATTTTGTGATGCTCATCCACTCCATCTCATCTATAACTCTTCACAGGGTCAGCAGTCAGACTTTGTAGCATGTCAGACCAGAGTGACAGTCAGAACAGGTCAGAAGGGCAGATGCAAATGAGTGAGGGCACTAGTCCCTCCAGCACTTCAGATGAAGGCAGCAGGAGCACTCCTAGCAACCTGTCTAAGGCTGCTACCAGGCAAAGGAAGAAGAGAACTTCAGACTCTGAAGATGAGGATTATAGAGCTGAAGAGGATGAAGCTACTTCCAAGAAGGTAGTGCACAAGAAGGTGTTGAGTTCAACTGCAGTAAAGCCAGGGATGAAGATCAAAAGGCCTGCAGGGAGACAACCAATGTCCAAAGCCAGAGCATCAACTCAACTGCCTGAAAATCCTGATCCCAAAGAGCCAGCTGCTGAAGGAAAGAAAATGAAGGAAAGGGTCAAGAAGACCATGGCCAGAGTTGTTGGGCAACCTTCCATGATGGAAGAAGAAGAGCTTGCTGCACCAGCACCAAAGGCACCAAAGCTTATGGGAGATGCTATTAGATCAGGGGCTGCAACATCTAAGCCCAAGGAAGCACCCAAAGCTGCCCCCATGGCCAAGTCTGCACCAAAGATAAATACCAGGAGTATTCCAGCTGCTGAGAAGAACAAGGCCCCAGTGCCTGAGGTTGCTGGGGAGGAAGATGAAGAAGGACAAGTTCTGAGGAAGCTCAAGCCAAAGATACCAGACCATAATGATGCCCATCCTGTAGCTGAGGACATGAACATCAGAAAAGATTCAGGGTTGAGGTTATGGAGGATGGCAGATCCATATGCCACAAGGAGAAGAACTGCTATTGATTATAGGTTCCATACAAAGGAACAGCAGGACTTCTATGAGACAATCTTGTTGGACAAAAAGCCCATTGTGTGTGATATGAGGTGGGTCGACTGGACCTACATGAAGGAAAATGAAGAACACTATCCAGGAGTTTAAGACAATTTTGTTGCTTGTGGAGTTGCTGATTTTGCTGGGCAGAAGCTCACAAACTGGAATGATGAACTCATTATGCAATTCTACTCCACAGCACACTTCTATCTAGATGGAAGGATAGTTTGGATGTCTGAAGGTACAAGGTACCAGTCAACTGTTGAGGAGTGGGCAAATCTGATAAATGCCCCAAAGGAAAATGATGATGACCTGGATGTATATGCAAAGAAGAAAATGGGACATAATACCATGGCACATATGTACAAGGAGATCCCAAACAAAGCCCTAGAGACTTTCTCTTTTGGATCAGTCCACTTTCTTATGTCAGGGCTGCCTACAATCAACTGGATCCTAAGGCACACTCTATTGCCTAAGTGTGGTGACCACAACATGATCAGAGGGCATGCAATCAACATGTTGCATTTTTTTGATGTGCCTCAGAAATTCAAGGTCATGAGACTTATAGTAGAAACTATTAAGAGGACTGCAGCAGATCACAAGAGGAGTTGTGGATATGACCCTCAGATTCAGGAGTTGATTAACTCAAAGATGGGCACAGGCAAATATCTATTGGATAGGGAACATTTTCCTCTCTATCCAGACTTTGAGGATAATGAGGTTGTCATGAATGAAGATGAACCATCATCAGTTCAAGATCAAGAGAAGAAGGAGAAGGCAAGGAAGGAGAAGGCTGCCAAGATGCCAACTCAAGAGGAGGCATCTGAGTATTTCTTGAAGAACAAGCAGGAGCAACTTGGTTACTTGATAGCATCAACACTAAGGATTGAGAAGGGGTTGGCCACCTTAACTCAGAATCAGGAAAGCTTGGAAAGAATCATGGAACAAAGATTCTATGATCTTGATGTCAAGGTAACTGAGATTCAGTCAGTTGTGGAGCAGCTGCAGGATGACATGCAGGAGAGGAAGGGCAAGACTACCACTAATGTATTTGCCAGAGTCCCTAGAGCTCAGAGGTCAGCTGCAGTGCCAGTGACAGACACTAGAGCAACATCATCTACACCAGCCACAGCTCCAACAGCTCCAGTGCAACCAGCTCCAGCATCAACACCTCCAGCTCCCTCTACTTCAACTGAAGCCTTCATCCTTGGAGTTATCCGTACACCACCAACTGAAGATCAAGCCTGAGAGTCGATCTACCACTATGCATTTTCTATGAACTTTTTGGTAACTTGTTTCCAAAGGGGGAGAAAAATGTATAGATCATAGGCTTCGAGAGAGAGAGTGTTGTTTTTGTTCTCTCTTGCTTTTGGTGTTTTTAAACTTGTTTGCTTTTGATTGCTTAAGATAATATGATATTCCTGTGAGACGTTGATGATCATGTGTTTGATCATAAGCTACACTTATGCGTGTTTGATGATATTATCCTATCTATCCTATGTGATCATTCACTTTGCTTGGTGATGAGTGCATGTATTCAATCTTTATCATTTTGAGCGCTCCACCAAGATGTATGTGACATGGAAGATTAACCCATAAGCCTAATTCCTTGTGCATTTGCAGTCCAAAGCAAATCTTAAACTATGCACAAATTTAGGGGGAGCTCTTGCTTATCACATACTTCTCAAAGCGATGATGTTTTTCAATCTTATTATCATTTGTCGAAGCTTTGATCTATATGTTGTCATCAATTACCAAAAAGGGGGAGATTGAAAGTGCAACTATCCCTAGGTGGTTTTGGTAATTCATAACAACATATAGCTCATTGAGCTAATGCTATTCCAAGACTAATATTTCAGGAAAACTCAATGAATGGCATGGCATGGATGATGAAAGTGGATCCCTCAAAATACTAAGGACAAAGGATTGGCTCAAGCTCATTAGCTCAAGACTCTTCATTTTATATTTTAGTGATCCAAGATCACATTGAGTCTATAGGAAAAGCCAATACTATCAAGGAGGGATGAGGTGTTGCTTAATGAGCCTCTTGCTTCATGTGCTTAGTGATATGCTCCAAAACCCTCAGCTACTTTCTCACACCCACAAATGACCTAAACCCAAAGCCAAAATCGGTCACACCGATTCTTCCTATCCGGCGCCACCAAGTTCAAATGTCATAGCCACTGCCACAAACCCTAGGCAAATCGGTTCTACCGATAGGGATCTCGGTCTCACCGAGATGGGATTGTAATCTCTCTGTTTCCCTTCGTAACATTACGGTGAAACCGAAGTGACCGATCGGTCCCACAGAGATTGCAATGTAAACTCTCTATTTCCCTTTCGTAACATTTCGGTCTCACCAAAAAGAGCAAATCGGTCCCACCGAGTTTACCTGACCAACTCTCTGGTTAGCTAATTACCAAAATCGGTCTCACCGAGTTTGTGTAATTGGTCTTACCGAGATTACGTTATGCCCTAACCCTAACCGAATCGGTCTCAACGAGTTGCATGTCAGTGCCGCCGAAAATCACTAACGATCACTAGGTTTACTAAATCGGTCTGACCGAGTCTGTTGAATCGGTCCCACCGAGTTTGGTAAATTGTGTGTAACGGTTAGATTTTGTGTGGAGGCTATATATACCCCTCCACCTCCTCTTCATTCGTGGAGAGAGCCATCAGACTAAACCTACACTTCCAACTTACCATTTCTGAGAAAGAACCACCTACTCATGTGTTGAGGCCAAGATATTCCATTCCTACCATATGAATCTTGATCTCTAGCCTTCCCCAAGTTGCTTTCCACTCAAATCTTCTTTCCACCAGATCCAAATCCTATGAGAGAGAGTTGAGTGTTGGGGAGACTATCATTTGAAGCACAAGAGCAAGGAGTTCATCATCAACGCACCATTTGTCACTTCTTGGAGAGTGTTGTCTCCTAGATTGGCTAGGTGTCACTTGGGAGCCTCCGACAAGATTGTGGAGTTGAACCAAGGAGTTTCTAAGGGCAAGGAGATCGCCTACTTCGTGAAGATCTACCGCTAGTGAGGCAAGTCCTTCGTGGGCGACGGCCATGGTGGGATAGACAAGGTTGCTTCTTCGTGGACCCTTCTTGGGTGGAGCCCTCCATGGACTCGCGCAACCATTACCCTTCGTGGGTTGAAATCTCCATCAACGTGGATGTACGATAGCACCACCTATCGGAACCACGCCAAAAACATATGTGTCTCCAACTGCGTTTGAATCTTCCAAACCCTTCCCTTTACTTTCTTGCAAGTTGCTTGCTTTAATTTCCCTTGCCTATATACTCTTTGCATGCTTGCTTGAATTGTGTGATGATTGCTTAACTTGTCCTAAGATAACTAAAATCTGCCAAACTCTGAAATTGGGAAAAGGTTAGGTTTTTAATTGGTCAAGTAGTCTAATCACCCCCCCCCCCTCTAGACATACTTCAAGGTCCTACAGCATCAACTCAGGAAACTGAGAGATCAGAACCCAAGGAGCCAGAAGTGGTTGAAAAGAAGAGGAAGGAAAGGGTTAAGAAGACCATGGCCAGGGTTGTTGGGAAGCCTTCCATGATGGAAGAGGAAGAAGAAGAGGCTGCTGCTCCAGCTCCCAAAGCTCAGAAGCTCATGGGTGATGCCATCGGGTCAGGGGCTGCTTCATCAAAGCCCAAAGAAGCACCTAAGGCTGCTTCCAATCCCAAGTCTGCATCAAAGAGGAATACCAGGAACATCCCAGCTGCTGAAAAGAACAAGGCCCCGGTGCCTGAAGTTGTTGCAGAAGAAGAAGAAGAAGAAGAAGACGAAGAGCATGTTCTGAGAAAGTTGAAGCCTAAAATTCCAGATCATAACGATGCTCATCCTGTTATTGAGAACATGAAGCTGAGAAAGGATGCAGGACTCAGACAGTGGAGGTTGACTGATCCTTATGCAGTCAGGAGGAGAACTGCTGTGGACTACAGGTTCCATACAAAGGAACAACAGGACTTCTATGAGACTATGCTGCTAGACAAGAAACCAATAGTCTGTGATATGAGATGGGTAGATTGGAAATACATCAAGAAGAATGACGAACACTACCCAGGAGTGTTTGACAGTTTCAAGGGTTGTGGAGTGGATAACTTTGTTGGGCAGAAGCTCACAAAGTGGAATGATGAGCTCATAATGCAATTCTACTCCACAACACACTTCTATCCAGATGGCAGAATAGTTTGGATGTCAGAAGGTACAAGGTACCAGTCCACTATTCAAGAATGGGCCAATCTAATCAATGCACCAAAGGAGAAAGAGGATGACTTGGATGTCTATGCCAAGAAGAAAATGGATCACAACACCATGGCACACATGTACAAGGAGATCCCAAATGATGTTGTTGAAACTCACAAGTTTGGATCTGTACATTTCCTTCTGTCAGGACTGCCAAACATCAACTGGATCCTCAGGCACACACTCTTGCCAAAGTGAGGTGATCATAACATGATCAGAGGCCATGCTATTAATCTACTACACTTGTTTGATGTGCCTCAAAAGTTCAAGGTCATGAGCCTCATTGTTGAAACAATCAAGAGGACAGCTGCAGACCAGAAGAGAAGTTGTGGTTATGCCCCACAGATCCAGGAGCTGATTAACTCCAAGATGGGCACTGGCACTTACTTGTTGAACAAGGAACACATGCCTATCTATCCAGACTTTGAGGACAACCAAGTGGTTATGGATGAAAATGAACCATCTTCAGTGCAAGCACAAGCAAAGAAGGAGAAGGTTGCCAAGATGCCAACAATTGATGAGGCATCTGAGTACTTTCTGAAGAGCAAACAAGACCAGCTTGGTTACTTGATATCATCCACTCTAAGGATTGAGAAAGGGTTGGCCACTCTGACTCAAAACCAGGAGAGCCTAGAGAGGATCATGGAGCAGAAGTTCTATGACTTGGATGTGAAAGTAACTGAGATCGAGTCTGTTGTTGATCAACTCCAAGATGATATGCAGGAGAGGAAGGGCAAGACAACCACTGAGGCATTTGCTAGAGTGCCTAGAGCTCAGAGATCAACTGTTGTGCCTGTGACAGACACAAGAGCAACATCATCTGCACCTGCTACAGCTTCAGTGCCACTAGCTCCAGCATCTACTCCACTAGCTCCAACTTCATCAACTGATGCCTTTATCCTTGGAGTTATATCTACACCACCACATCAAGACCAAGCCTGAGAGACAACATAGTACTATGCATTTTCTAGGAACTTTTTGGTAACTTTTTGCCAAAGGGGGAGAAAAATGTATAGATCATAGGCTTCGAGAGAGAGAGAGAGAGTTTGCTTTTGTTCTCTCTTGTCTTTGTGGTTGAACTTTATTTGCTTTCGCTTGCTTGAGATACTTTATTGCCTATGTGATACAATGATGATCATGTGTTTGATCATATGCTACATTAATGCTTGTTGGATGACATTATTGTTTTTATCTCTATACGATCATTCACTTTGCTTGATGATGAGTGCATGTATTTTGAATATTATCATTTTGAGCGCTCCACCAAGATGTATGTGACATGGGAGAGTAACTCATGAACCTAACTCTATGTGCATTTGCAGTCCAAAGCAAATCTTAAACTATGCACAAATTTAGGGGGAGCTCTCACATTTCACATACTTCTCAAAGCGACGATGTTTTTCAATCTTATTATCATTTGTCGAAGCTTTGATCTATATGTTGTCATCAATTACCAAAAAGGGGGAGATTGAAAGTGCAACTATCCCTAGGTGGTTTTGGAAATTCCTAAGAACATATAGCTCATTGAGCTAATACTATTTCAAGACAAATATTTCAGGAAAGCTCAATGAATGGCATGGCATGAATGAGAAAAGTGGATCCCTCAAAATGCTAAGGATAAAAGGATTGGCTCAAGCTTCAAGCTCAAGACTCTACATTTTATATTTTAGTGATCCAAGATCACATTGAGTCTATAGGAAAAGCCAATACTATCAAGGAGGGTTGAGGTGTTGCTTAATGAGGTTCTTGCTTCATAGTGCTTAGTGATATGCTCCAAAACCCTCAACTACTTTCCCACATTCACATTTGACCTAAACCTAAAAGTCCAACTCGGCCCCACCGATTCTTTCTATCCGGCGCCACCGAATTCAGATGTCATAGCCACTTCCACAAACCCTAGGCAAATCGGTCTCACCGATAGGGATCTCGGTCACACCAAGATGGGAATGTAATCTCTCTGTTTCCCTTCGTAACGTTTCGGTGTAATCGAGATGAGCGATCGGCCCCACCGAGATTGCAATGTAAACTCTCTGTTTCCCTTTCATAACATTTCGGTCTCACCGAAAAGGGCGAACCGGTCCCTCCGAGTTTACGTGACCAACTCTCTGGTTAGCTTATTACCAAAATCGGTCTCACCGAGTTTGTGTAATCGGTCTCACCGAGATTACGTTATGCCCTAACCCTAACCATATCGGTCCTACCGAGTTGCATGTCGGTCCCACCGAAAACCCTAACGGTCACTAGGTTTACTGAATCAGTCTGACCGAGTTTGTTGATTCGTTCCTACCGAGATTGGTAAATTGTGCGTAACGGTTAGATTTTGTGTGGAGGCTATATATACCCCTCCACCTCCTCTTCATTCGTGGAGAGAGCCATCAGAACAAACCTACACTTCCAACTTACCAATTTCTGAGAAAGAACCACCTACTCATGTGTTGAGACCAAGATATTCCATTCCTACCATATGAATCTTGATCTCTAGCCTTCCCCAAGTTGCTTTCCACTTAAATCTTCTTTCCACCAAATCCAAATCTTGTGAGAGAGAGAGAGTTGAGTGTTGGGGAGACTATCATTTGAAGCACAAGAGCAAGGAGTTCATCATCAATACACCATTTGTTACTTCTTGGAGAGTGGTGTCTCCTAGATTGGCTAGGTGTCACTTGGGAGCCTCCGACAAGATTGTGGAGTTGAACCAAGGAGTTTGTAAGGGCAAGGAGATCGCCTATTTCGTGAAGATCTACCGCTAGTGAGGCAAGTCCTTCGTGGGTGATGGCCAGGGTGGGATAGACAAGGTTGCTTCTTCATGGACCCTTCTTGGGTGGAGCCCTCCGTGGACTCGCGCAGCTGTTACCCTTCGTGGGTTGAAGTCTCCATCAACGTGGATGTACGATAGCACCACCTATTGGAACCACGGCTCAAAAATCACCATGTCTCCAAATTGCGTTTGAAATCTTCAAACCCTTCCCTTTACATTCTTGCAAGTTGCATGCTTTATTTTCCGCTGCTCATATACTCTTTGCATGCTTGCTTGAATTGTGTAAAGATTTCTTGACTTGTGCTAAAGTTTGCTAAAATCTGCCAAAGACTAAAATTGGGAAAAGGTTAAGTTTTTATTTGGTCAAGTAGTCTAATCACCCCCCCCTAGACATACTTCAAGATTCTACAGACAAAGAGAGGAAGAAGCCCGCCATGATCCAGGTTTGCGTGCATGACTTATGCTTGGTCTACCACATATGCCATGCCGATGTTGAATGCCTGGATTTTAAGGACTTCCTCGAAAACAACCTAGTAAAATTCGTTACTGTAGACTTTGGGAACGACAAAGAAGTCCTGGGTCGGATAGGCCTCGTTGTAGGCAACCCCTTCGACCTCCAAAAGAATCGGCTGGTGTCCTCTCATCAGCCTTCAATGTTGACCCTGGCAGGAGCCATGGTTCATCCTTCGTACAGTAAATTGGAGAAACCTCCATACACGTTTCATCTTTATGCATGGCAGCAGAATGTACTAGATATAGACCACATCCACTACGCTGCAATGGATGGCTACCTTTGTTTCAATATCTACAAGGGTTGGATGAAGAGCAAGAGCCAAGTGTGCGGTTCAAGCAAAGAAGTATCGGCCAAGAGGAAGCGGGACAAGGAGGATGTCGAGGACGTGGACGAGGACTCCGAGTAAGGTGGAGTGTCATTGATCATGGTGGTTCTCTATATGTACCACCTTTTTTTTATTTCAAGTTTTGCTCCATGGCGCAATCCATCGATACTACTACTGTACAAAAGTGGAGTATATACATTTTTTAAAAGGCAAGAGGGCGGGGCAGTCTAGCTCGGCCGGTTTCACGAGAGGCGAGGGCCTTTGTGATTTGACGGCTCATTACTACTATCAAATCGAATAGTACTGCGCCGCCCGCTGCACGCCTGGCGCCTCCATTAAACCCTTCGTTAGACCCACATGCAAGCCGAGAATCCTACTCTGGCCACACGTCCGTTCATGTGTGTGGGAGGGGTGCGTGTGTGCGTGTGTGTGTGCATGTGTGTGTGCGTGTGCGTGTGCGCGTGCGTGTGTGTGTGTGAGAGAGAGAGAGAGATCTCAAAAGAAAAGGTGCTCTATTGGAATCCCATTGTATGTATTCATATGGTTCCAGAACTCGAGTTAACCTTAGGCATATGTGTGAGAGACATTATTATATTTTGAGACATTAGTGGCTGTGGGTGGGCGGAATTAAAGGGGTGGGCGTGTTAGACAGAGAGAGCGTGTGTGTTTCTGTGTGAGAGACGTGTAGGACGGGGTAGAAAGACAAATTTAACTCTCACGGAGGGAGATAAATACATGAAGTGCGCGTGTGTGATTCCGATGCCCACAGGAAAATGAGATATGCATGCGTGTGAGAGAGATTGCACAATTCATTCACGTATCACTATCTAGCAATCGTGGACGTGCATCGCTTAAACATAAGTCAATATCTACTTTGTATCGTGGCCAAAGATACAATATCGATTCAATGCTATAAAGATTGGACACTCACATATCACATTTTTTCTATTTAAATAAACCTTTTCAGTTGTGCATGCCAAAGTTACAATGATGTTTCTTCAAACAACCAGTGTAGCTATCATGTACATGCACCATTGTTACTCTTGCATTCAAATTCATTAGTCTTGGATGATTTAAGTTTCTATTTTGAAGTAATATATGTAATATTCATATATGAATTCAACGGGTACGCAATTTATGAAATGGAGGCTATGTAATCATATGAGGTAACACTTTTAAGTAGCGGACTACAATATCCATTTCTTTTTGTGCGCCTCTACACTAACATGTCAATGCATTATGTTTAAAGTAAATAACTAATGGCACTAAATTATCTATTTACACGAGAAATACATAGGTTGAGCGTTTGATCCCTTTTTGTGAACGCGCCACTACACCCGTACGATTGGTCGCGCCCGTGTGAACGTCCAAGTTGTCGGCGCATCATCCCAAGTTATTGTCTTTTTTCTGGGGTGGACTTCACACCAGTTATTAACTGCTGACGCATGCCCCGTGTACACAGTCTAGCATGACCTTCCCGCTAGCACGGTCCAAAATTAGTTGAAACTGGATACGAACGATCCCGCGGGCGGCAAAATCTCCCGCCTCCTTCTAAAATATCCGTCACCTTAGTCTTTAGCATGTGAAATTCCCCTTTTGTCCTTGGTGCACGAAGACCAACAGTTACAATACCGCCCTCATCTACATGATAGGTCGGGGCTTCTTTGGTAACTTCCGGTTCCCCCCACTACACGGCACCCCCATTTCCTCTCTCCCTGCCGCAAAAATGACTAACTCCACAGCACCAAAGCATCTTACACCATGTCGTCCGTACTTCATCGCCCTTTCTCCCCTCCCCTCTCGAAACCCTAGACTGCTCATCCACCAGCGTACCATAGCCCATTCACTGCCAGCGGCATCCACCTCGTTGGATCTGCTTCTGTGGCCGCATCTACCCCTCCCACCTCCCCTAGAAACAAGTAGACTGCTCATCCACCACTGTACCACAGCCCATCCAGTGCCGGCCTTGTCCACGGCGCCGGATCTGCTTCACTGGTACTCTCGTCAACCGTCGCGCATCTGTAGCGGCTCATTCGTACTCCCAACCGGAGATGCTTCGTCCACACACACCGGAGCTGCCTCATCGACGCCCCCGTCAATGGCCTCTGATCCTCCGACACCTTCCTCAACCCTACTGGAGTCGCTTCACCGACACTTTCCTCAACCCTACCGGAGCCGCTTCCTGACACCATCGTCAACCCTACTGGAGTAGCTTCGCCTATACCATTCTCAACCCTACCGGGGTCGCTTTGCCAACTCACAAGTCCACGGCCTCAGATCCGCTTCCTCGCACCCTCCTCCAACATACCGGAGCAGCTTCTAACGCCCCGTCCACGGCCGCAGATCCGCATCGTCGACATCATCCTTAACCCAACCACCGGAGCAGCATCACCTGCCCGATGTACTTCAAATATACTAACCGGTCGTTGTTACCTATTATGACACAACCTTCTTCTTGTAGACGTTGTTGGGCCTGCAAGTGCACAGGTTTGTAGGACTCTCTCAAGCAACCCTGCGAAGAGATGGTGATACAAGTGCAATATGGATGGTAGATATGAGTATTTGTAGTCTGAAATTATAAAAACAGCAAGGCAACTAATGATAAAATTGAGCACAAACGGTATTGCAATGGTAGGAAACAAGGCCGAAGGTTCATACTTTCACTAGTGCAAGTTCTCTCAACAATAATAACATAGATAGATCATATAACAATCCCTCAACATGCAACAAAGAGTCACTCCAAAGCCACTAATAGCGGAGAACAAACAAAGAGATTATGGTAGGGTACGAAACCACCTCAAAGTTATTCTTTTGGATCAATCTACTCAAGAGTTCGTACTAGAATAACACCTTAAGACACAAATCAACCAAAACCCTAATGTCACCTAGATACTCCATTGTCACCTCAAGTATCCGTCGGCATGATTATACGATATGCATCACACAATCTTAGATTCAACTATTCAACCAACACAAAGTACTTCAAAGAGTGCCCCAAAGTTTCTACCGGAGAGTCAAGACGAAAACGTGTGTCAACCCCTATGCATAGGTTTGTGGGCGGAACCTGCAAGTTGATCACCAAAACATACATCAAGTGGATCACATGATATCCCATTGTCACCACAGATATGCATGGCAAGACATACATCAAGTGTTCTCAAATCATTAAAGACTCAATCTGATAAGATAACTTCAAGAGGAAAACTCAATTCATCACAAGAGAGTAGAGGGGGAGAAACATCATAAGATCCAACTATAATAACAAAGCTTGCAATACATCAAGATCGTGCCATAGAGAGAGCACGAGAGACAGAACACGAGAGAGAGATCAAATACATAGCTACTGGTACATACCCTCAGCCTCAAGGGTGAACTACTCCCTCCTCGTCATGGAGAGCGTCAGGATGGTGAAGATGGCCACGGGTGATGGGATCCCCCCTCCGACAGGGCGCCGGAACGGGCTCCCGAGAGATTTTTGGTGGCTACAGAGGCTTGCGGCGGCAGAACTCTCGATATATCTTTGTTGTCAATGTTTTTAGGGTACGTGAACTTATATAGGCAAAAGAAGTCGGTCGGGGGGTGCTTAAGGGGCCCAGAAGACAGGGGAACGCCCAGTAGGGGGGCGCTGTGACGCCCTCGATTCAATCGTACACTAATCATACAGGCAAATGTGTACGATCAAGATCAAGGACTCGCGGGAAGATATCACAACACAACTCTAAACACAAATTAAAATAATACAAGCTTTATATTACAAGCCAGAGGCCTCGAGGGCTCGAATACATAAGCTCGAATACAAAAGAGTCAGCGGAAGCAACAATATCTGAGTACAGACATGAGTTAGACAAGTTTGCCATAAGAAGGCCAGCACAAAAGCATCTACGATCGAAAAGGCAAGGCCTCCTGCCTGGGAGCCTCCTAACTACTCCTAGTCGCCAGCGGTCTCCACGTAGTAGTAGGCACCGGCGGTGGCATCTGGCTCCTGGGCTCCGACATCTGGTTGCATCAACCGGAAAGAAAAAAAGAAAGGGGAAAAAGGGGGAGCAAAGCAACCATGAGTACTCATCCAAAGAACTCGCAAGCAAGGATCTACACTACATATGCAACATTATCAAAGGAAGGATGTATATGTGGACTGTGCTGCAGAAATGCCAGAATAGAGAGAAGGCCTAGTCCTATCGAAGACTAGCATCTTCTGGAAACCACCATCTTGTAGCAAACAGGAGGGAGTAGAGTAGCATAAAGTAAAGTAGTACTAGTGTTATCAACCTCGGCCAGAGATCCTTTCTCGACTCCCTGCGAGAAAGAAATCCCAAAGCCGTACTATCCAATTCTCATCACCATCCAATTCTCATCACAAGTATCTAGTTCTAGTTGTATCGATCGGGATACAACTCCGAGCGTCCGTTACCGTAGGACAGGCTATCGATAGATGTTTTCTTCCCTGCAGGGGTGCACCAACTTACCCACCACGCTCGATTAACTCAGGCCGGACACACTTTCCTGGGTCATGCCCGGCCTCGGCCAAACAATACGCCGCAACCCGACCTAGACTTAACAGAGAGGTCAGCATGCTAGACTAAACCTATGGTCCATCTCCCAAGAAACTCCTGCACGTTGTGTACGCGGACGGTGAGCAGACCTAGCCTCCCTTATACAAGTGAAGGCGTAACCAGTCCAACCCGGCGCGCGCCGCTCAGTCGCTGACGTCTATTAAGCTTCGGCTGATGCATACGACGCAGAACGCCCATACTATGCCCACGTGATGGTTAGTGCTATCAGGCCAGAGGCCCCTCGAATCAAATATCCAAATCGTAGTGGATTAGGAACGCATGGTAACAAGCAGAGACTCACGAAAGATGTGACCCCGTTTCCCTATCTCGAGGACTTGCGGCAAGGGCTAGGAATGCCCGGCCACGCCTCGTAATTATCTCTCGGGCACCTTCCAGGTCAACCCGTCTCCACATCACTCGCAATTATGCTCGCACGGGTACCCCTCGGGTCGACCCGTCTTTAGTAACATGGATCAGTGTAACATAGTAACCATAGTAACCGTGTGTCCAAACATCAAGGGGAAAACCCGGGGAATCACCCCCGATGAATTCCACTCGATGTAATCAACAAGGTGAACATAAGAGGAATCACCCCCGAGGTTCAAACTTGAGGGGTTGCACGACAGAGTCGTATCGGGAGTGGTTAAGGCGGAATCACCCTCGATGACCACGACCGAATAGCTACACTACAAGGTTAACATCAGAAGTGTTGTAGAGGTCTCACCCTCGGCACTCGATAGTAACCCAGCAGTGTCGAGCAACTAAGGGGAAAGTGATGTGCGGTGCCGGGGCCTGGTCTTCGATCCCGTTGATCGGGACTTTGATGATGAAGCAGGGGCAACAAGAACAAGGTGGGGGTCACTGATGGATCACTAACCAACCTATACTAAGCAGTTTAGGATAAGTAGGTAAGGTACACCATCAGATACAGAAGTAGGCTATGCATCAGAATAGGATCAAACAATAACAGTAGCAAAATCTGATGCAAGCATGAGAGAATGGAATGGGCGATATCGGGATGATCAAAGGGGGAGCTTGCCTGGTTGCTCTAGCAAGGAGGGGTCGTCGTCGGCGTAGTCGATCACCGGGGCATCGTCGGCCTCGGGGTCTACCGGACAGAAGAGGGGGGAGAAACAGTATATACACGCAAACGTATGCATAACAAGACAATAAGCGGGGCTAGAGGTGTTCTAACGCAGTGCTAGGCGATACTGGAGAAGGGGGAAAACATCCGGGAAAGTTTTTCCGGTCCCGGACGTTTGTCAAACAGATGAACCGGACGGGAAAGTGTGCAGGTTCGCTATGCTAGGGACGTGTGGCAGACGAACGGACCACGTATTCGGATTCGTCTCGAAATTCTGAGCAACTTTCATGTAGAAAACTTTTTCATCCGAGCAACGGATTATTATCTATGATTTTTCAAAGATTTAAACAATTCCTAAAATCATTATTAATTCCGAATAAAATGTGAAATTGCTATGTGCACCCGGCAGAGTGTACACAGGAGGGTCACTAGAGGCTGACAATGGGTCCAGGGGGTCCCAGTTGACTCAGTCAACAGTGCAGTCAACAGTCAACTGTTTGACTATTGACTGGTCAAAACTGTAGATGGGGCCTAGATGTCATACACACATATCTTGCATTTTCTTTTTAAGTGGATATTTAGAGAGGGGGTCCACCTGTCATTTGCACTATAGGTAACCACTGATTAGACTAACTAGTAGGATTACTAATTAGCTAACGGAGAGCCGGCCAGCCACCACACACAGAATACACGCACGCATACACAGTTCTGTTTTTTGCTAACAAAAGATAGCCTTTTGTGATTTTCATAGGATTTATTCCATGCATCAAATGGATTTCGTCCAGTGGGGTAAAATGGAGTTTGTCAAGTAGACTACCTACTCATATTATTTTTACCACAGTTAGCAGTTGTTTAACTGCTGATTAGAGGCTGCCAAGGGAGCTAGTCCGTGTAATATTCGCAAAGCTAGCAATATAGCTACACTAATTAGCAGCAGCAGTAGATTCAGCAGAGCAGCGGCGGCATGCACACGAGTTGGGCGCAGGGCGCGGTGCTGCACGGCGTGAGCCTGGACCGCTGAGCGACGCAGGGCGAGGGGCCGATGCAGGCCGCGGTTGCAGGGCGGCTGGATGCAGGGCCGGGCGCGGCGGCTCACAGGGGCGTCCGGGAGCGCGACAACGCCGGGGCGGATGCGTGCGTCGAGGCGCAGCCGGGCGCAAGGCAGGGCGCGACCAAGAGCGGCTGCGGGCGCGCTGCGAGGAGCAGGGGCACGGGGATGGGCAGGCGAGCCTGCGCTCGGACGCAAAGTGTCGGCCATGGCGGCCAGGCTCATGAGGACGACGATACGGCGACGAATCGACCAAGGAAAAGAGGGGCATGGGGAAAGGAGCTCACAACGGGGCGGATGGAGTTCTCGGGGAGGCCGTGGAGGACGGGACGACGCAGATCAACGGCGAGGACGCGGCGGCCGTAGTTGAGGAAGAAGGTGCAGATGACGTGGCGGTGACCTCCCAGCTCCGATCCGGAGTTGTAGTCGATGAAGGCAGCTCCCGCGGGGCTTCTGGACATTGAGAGGTGGCTAGGGGCGCACGGTGGCCATGGTGGTCGTCGACAACGGCGACGACGGCGCTGGGGGCAAGCGGATCTGAAGGGGGAAGGAGGTGGATCTGGAGAAGGGGGCGAGGCCAGAGGGAGAGAGGGGAGAGGGGGCGTCCAGGGGGAGTGAGTGGGTGCGGGGAGCCCGAGGGGTCGACGGGACGTCGCCCTTATCCCTTCCCCGACGGGGACGGCCACAGGGTTCGGTGGCGACGGCGAGCGCGGTCGCTGGGTCGGGTGAACAGAGAGGAGGGAGGCGACCGGGGGAGGTGGGCTGCTGGGTTGGGCCGCCCAGATGACTAAGGACTAGGGGGTCAGGGGGATTTCTTTTTCTTTTTCTTTTGCTCTTTTCTTTTTACAGAAAAAGCATGGAAATATTTGGGCTACCAAAAGGATTTTGTAAAATGTGGGACTTGGCCACATAATTACATTGCAATTGTTAGCACTGCCACAAAAAGGTTGTGAGGCTTTTGAAATAGTTTAGTATTTGTATAACTTAAAAAGCATTTAATAATTATTTTTAGCCATTGTTATATTCGCAAAAGATCATTAAAATACTTTTCAAAAATGTTGGTTCACCACCAATATTAACAAATGACTATTTGCCAGAAGATGAACATTTTAGATCTCCTGTCTGACAAATAAGAGTTTTTAACTTTAGATTGGATTTGAATTTGAATCGGTGATTTGGATCAAGTGAAGATTAGCAACAGTAACAATGATGACAAGGCATCATTAGAAGGGGATTACTGTAGCATGATTCTCGGGGTGTTAAAAATCTCCTCCACTACAAGAAATCTCGTCCCGAGATTTAAGAGGCGGAGTAAGGGAGAATGACTCGGGAAGGGCGGAGCTCAACACAAGATAGGTACCTGGGGGCTATCTCAGTGAATGTGGCATAGAGGCATCTCTCAAGTTGAAATCCAAGAAAGTCATCGAGAGCAAGGTAAGAAGGTGCAATAAGAAGCTTCAACTTGGTAGGCAATCATTCGTTGCCTGGAACAAAGGGTGAAAGGGGTTCAGAGCAATGGGAATAAGTATTGCGTCTGATACCAGAATAGATCGCCTCTCGGAAGGCGGCTCGGCATTTTCATATGAAGCCAAGCATGAGAAATAACCTTAGAAACAAGGGTGTACAGGAGAGTCAGGTTTTGATCTTGTGGAACTGTGGGTTATGGGCCCAACATGTGGGTTAAAAGCAGGAATGCGCTAACATCTTGAATGGTCATGATAGCAAGGCAGGTCAGAGGATAGCATGTCAGTTATGTTGGCAACAAGGTTTGGTACCAAGGGCGTGGGACGAAGAGAACCATTTTCCTGCTCGTAAGACGAGGCAGACCAATAGGCAAAGTTCTCGTCCAACGGTGGTTACCGGAATGCCATCAATATTAGTAACAGGGTCTTACTGACAGAGTTGTACACCGAGGTGCTTACTTAAGCAGGGATTTATCTCTGGTCAGACAAGTTAGATCACAAGAAAGGTTAAACAAAACAATGGAAAAGAAAATGTGATTATCAGATTAAATAGACCAATGGCAAGGAAAATGTGTTTATACCCAAGTGTTCGAGTATAACTTTCCTAAGGAAAGGCAGAGCATGATAGGGCTCCAAGTGTTAAGCCGTTTAGACAAAGGGGCAAGGAATTTATGAGGTTTACCCATACAATGGTGTTTGAATAATTGATCAAGAACAGTTAGCATTGCGCTCCCAATGTTCTTGTTGATGATCGGAGTACCACACACATGCTTCGGGATAGTGTTGACATGGTCATCGGGGAAAGGTCAGACTTCGGATACACAAAGGATCCATCGGAACAACTTATAAAATAAGTCATACAATTTCAGCAAGAAAAATGATTTTGTGGCCGGTGGGCTCAGGAACAATTCATCAAGGGGCAAGGATGGTATTACTCATCAGGAATTCGATTGATATCCTAGAACAGCTTAGAATGTTGGTGATGATCACGATACATATGTCGAGAGATTTCATGAAGATGTAATCGATCGGTGATGACATCACATTAAAGAAATGATGAAGCGAAAGGTTATTGGTACCATGGGTATGACACAAACTCGAAAGCAAGCTTGCTGTTCACGGCGAAATGATATGATGAGGAAGATCAACGTAAGCTTAGCTCATCGTTGAAAGTTGTGTTCCGGGAATAAGGAACGGGTAGCACAGTTAAAATTAGCACGATAATGATATACCCGATCAGGCTAGGAATGACTTGAAGGATTATTTAACTCGTAAGCAACAAATATTACTTAGAATTATTGATTCGGTGCGGGATCGATTCACTTATCGATGTTCTTGAGTGGCTAATAAATCAGAACCCAAGGGAAATATGAAAACGGTGAGAAGCAATACTAGATGAAGACTCATAGGAAGCAACACGGTCCTTTGATATCCTCGAGATACGAGAGGGTAATAATCGAAGGAAGATCAAAATAGAGGTTGCGGAGATGTATTGATCTGCAAAAGGCAAGTACTTTAACTTGGCCGAGAAAGGGGGTCAAGGGGAACACTCATGGTCAGAACCATGGTTGCAAAGGATCAAATCCTAGATATAAGATGATCTTATACCGGTGGGATAATTAATTTTTTTAAGAGAAGCTTCCATGATAAGATCTACATCGTGTCCACGGGCATGAACACAAGTTCAAGGTCGACTCCCACTTCTTCAATGCATATCATTTCATTTACTTCTCGCTTTCGATGAAGTTGTAGTGTTGAAATTTATATCTGGCAAAACACCGGAAGAGTATGACTCGTGAAGACTCTCGGGTTCACACGGATTAAGGAAGGCATATGTTCAACCCATAGGGGCATCTTAGGAACATATACCACAAATCTCAGGAGTAATATAACACCAGCTCGAAGGCAGAGCATGGTTGAGAAAGCAGAGGATACAATTTACCAAAGGCATTATGTATCCGAGGAAAGGCTCAAAAGGTTATTGAATATGAAGGACGTTGTCGGATAATAATCCAACAAAGGATTCAACGGTCCTCAATGGATCTGATTTGAGTATCAATACTCAATCAGAAGAAAGAAAGAATGCAAAGGCATTGGATTATAGAAACATCTAAATAATTCGATGTTTAATGCAAGGAAATTATGATTTCAAAATTAGAAGATCAGAAGCAAACACTCTGATCAAAAGACAAGTAAGTTGAATAGATATAGATCGACAATCAATTAAGGTTGGTTTCCCGAGAACCAGCTCATGTCCGGAGTGACGTCTGAGCTGGAAGGATGAATGTTAGGATCTGATTGATGATTATGAGCATTCGCAACATATTGGATCAAGGGACTCAAAACGATAGTGACAGAGGATGTCAACGAAGATTACTAGAAATATGGAATTAACCATAATGCAAGCGAACAAGAATTTCAACAACAATAGGCTGCTGAGGATTTTCGGAAGATCGAATGGTATTTCGAAGACTTTTATGAAATACATTAATCAACTGGGGATAACAGGATACTCGATAAGTGCGATAAATTATCTGTATGGGTATTCAGGTGGCAAAGAACTGCAAGGCAGTAGGCACAAAGTATTCTCGAAACAATAGGGAGAAGTTCCGGGTATCTTGTAGTAGCAATAGCAATTGGGGATGAATGTAAGAATGGCAATTGTATGTAGTTATCCATAGGGATTGACGGTGGAAGGGAATTGCAACGGCGAAGGGCACAAGGGTCTCGGGAAAAGATCGAATAGTATCTTCTGAATCTTCTGGTGCACCAAGCGACCATCTGTAATAAGGGGCTCGCCGGGAGGAAGTAGTTACGAGATCCAAATGTTAGAGTTAGCAAAATCATTTAACCCGAATGGAAGAGAAATCAGTCCCAAAGTATAGACGAGGAATAAAAGATCCTAATACCACCCAATTGGCGACGTGGGCCCATAAGCCACACAGCCAAGGAGTTGGAAAGGGGGCTACCTACAGGCAGTCGGCTCTGATACCAACATGTGACGCCCTCGATTCAATCGTACACTAATCATACACGCAAATGTGTATGATCAAGATCAAGGACTCACGGGAAGATATCACAACACAACTCTAAACACAAATTAAAATAATACAAGCTTTATATTACAAGCCAGAGGCCTCGAGGGCTTGAATGCATAAGCTCGAATACACAAGAGTCAGCGGAAGCAACAATATCTGAGTATAGACATGAGTTAGACAAGTTTGCCTTAAGAAGGCCAGCACGAAAGCATCTACGATCGAAAAGGCAAGGCCTCCTGCCTGGGAGCCTCCTAACTACTCCTGGTCATCAGCGGTCTCCATGTAGTAGTAGGCACCGGTAGTGGCATCTGGCTCCTGGGCTCCGACATCTGGTTGCATCAACCGGAAAGATAAAAAGAAAGGAGGAAAAGGGGGAGCAAAGCAACCGTGAGTACTCATCCAAAGTACTCGCAAGCAAGGATCTACACTACATATGCAACATTATCAAAGGAAGGATGTATATGTGGACTGGGCTGCAGAAATGCCAGAATAGAGAGAAGGCCTAGTCCTATCGAAGACTAGCATCTTCTGGAAACCACCATCTTGTAGCAAACAGGAGGGAGTAGAGTAGCATAAGGTAAAGTAGTAGTAGTGTTATCAACCTCGGCCAGAGATCCTTTCTCGACTCCCTGCGAGAAAGAAATCCCAGAGCCGTACTATCCAATTCTCATCACCATCCAATTCTCATAACAAGTATCCAATTCTAGTTGTATCGATCAGGATACAACTCCGAGCGTCTGTTACCGTAGGACAGGCTATCGATAGATGTTTTCTTCCCTGCAAGGGTGCACCAACTTACCCACCACGCTCGATTAACTCCGGCCGGACACACTTTCCTGGGTGATTCCCGGCCTTGGCCAAACAATACGCCGCAACCTGACCTAGACTTAACAGAGAGGTCAGCATGCCGGACTAACCTATGCCCCCAGGGGTCATGGGCCATCTCCCCAAAAACTCCTGCACGTTGCGTACACGGCCGGTGAGCAGACCTAGCCTCCCTTATACAAGTGAATGCGTAACCAGTCCAACCCGGCGCGTGCCGCTCAGTCGCCGACGTCTATTAAGCTTCGGCTGATGCATACGATGCAGAACGCCCATACTATGCCCACGTGATGGTTAGTGCTATCAGGCCAGAGGCCCCTCGGATCAAATATCCAAATCATAGTGGATTAGGAACGCGCAGTAACAAGTAAAGACTCACGAAAGATGTGACCCCGTTGGCCCGTCTCGAGGACTTGCGGCAAGGGCTATGAATGCCCGGCCATGCCTCGTAATTATCTCTTGGGCACCTTCCAGGTCAACCCGTCTCCACATCACTCGCAATTATGCTCGTGCGGGTACCCCTCGGGGTCGACCCGTCTTTAGTAACATGGATCAGTGTAACATAGTAACCATAGTAACCGTGTGTCCAAACATCAAGGGGAAAACCCGGGGAATCACCCCCGGTGAATTCCACTTGATGTAATCAACAAGGTGAACGTAAGAGGAATCACCCCCGAGGTTCACACTTGAGGGGTTGCACGACAGAGTCGTATCGGAAGTGGTTAAGGTGGAATCACCCTCGATGACCACGACCGAATAGCTACACTACAGGTTAACATCAGAAGTGCTGTAGAGGTCTCACCCTCGGCACTCGATAGTAACCCAGCAGTGTCGAGCAACTAAGGGGAAAGTGATGTGCGGTGCCAGGGACTGGTCTTCGATCCTGTTGATCGAGTCTTCGATGATGAAGCAGGGGCAACAAGGACAAGGTGGGGGTCACTGATGGATCCCTAACCAACCTATACTAAGCAGTTTAGGATAAGCAGGTAAGGTACAACATTAGATACAAAAGCAGGCTATGAATCAGAATAGGAGAAAACAATAACAGTAGCAAAATCTAATGCAAGCATGAGAGAATGGAATGGGGAATATCAGGATGATCAAAGGGGGGGATTGCCTGGTTGCTCTGGCAAGGAGGGGTCGTCGTCGATGTAGTCGATCACCGGGGCATCGTTGGCCTCGGGGTCTACCGGACAAAAGAGGGGGGAGAAACAGTATATACACACAAACATATCCATAACAAGACAATAAGCAGGGCTAGAGGTGTTCTAACGCAGCGCTAGGCGATACTGGAGAAGGGGCAAAACATCCGGGAAAGTTTTTCCGGTCCCGGACGTTTGTCAGACAAATGAACCGGAGGGGAAAGTTTGCAGGTTCGCTATGCTAGGGACGTGTGGCAGATGAACGGACCACGTATCTGGATTCGTCTCGAAATTCTGAGCAACTTTCATGTAGAAAACTTTTTCATCCGAGCAACGGATTATTATCTATGATTTTTTAAAGATTTAAACAATTCCTGACATCATTATTAATTCGGAATAAAATATGAAATTGCTATGTGCACCCGGGAGAGTGTACACAGCAGGGTCACTAGAGGCTGACAGTGGGTCCAGGGGGTCCCAGTTGACTCAGTCAACAGTGCAGTCAACAGTCAACTGTTTGACTGTTGACTGGTCAAAATTGTAGATGGGGCCTAGATGTCATACACACATATCTTGCATTTTATTTTTAAGTGGATATTTAGAAGGGGGGTCCACCTGTCATTTGCACAATACGTAACCACTGATTAGACTAACTAGTAGGAGTACTAATTAGCTAACGGAGAGCCGGCCAGCCACCACACACACAGAATACACGCACGCACACACAGTTCTGTTTTTTGCTAACAAAAGATAGCCTTTTGTGATTTTCATAGGATTTATTCCATGCATCAAATGGATTTGGTCCAGTGGGGTAAAATGGAGTTTGTCAAGTAGACTACCTACTCATATTATTTTTACCACTGTTAGCAGTTGTTTAACTACTGATTAGAGGCTGCCAAGGGAGCTAGTCCGTGTAATATTCGCAAAGCTAACCATATAGCTACACTAATTAGGAGCAGCAGTAGATTCAGCAGAGCAGCGGCGGCATGCACGCAAGTTGGGCGCACGGTGCGGCGCGAGCCTGGGCCGCTGAGCGACGCAGGGCGAGGGGCCGATGCAGGCCGCGGTTGCAGGGCGGCTGGATGCAGGGCCGGGCGTGGCAGCTCACAGGGGCGTCCGAGAGCGCGACAACGCCAGGGCGGACGCGTGCGTCGAGGTGCAGCCGGGCGCAAGGCAGGGCGCGACCAAGAGCGGCTGTGGGTGCGCTGCGAGGAGCAGGGGCACGGGGATGGGCAGGCGAGCCTGCACTCGGACGCAAAGCGTCGGCCATGGCGGCCAGGCTCATGAGGACGACGATACGGCGATGAATCGAGCAAGGAAAAGAGGGGGGTGGGGAAAGGAGCTCGCAACGGGGCGGATGGAGTTCTCGGGGAGGCTGTTGAGGACGAGACGACGCAGATCAACGGCGAGGACGCGGCGGCCGTAGTTGAGGAAGAAGGTGCAGATGACGTGGCGGCGACCTCCCAGCTCCGATCCGGAGTTGTAGTCGATGAAGGCAGCTCCCCCGGGGCTTCTGGACATGGAGAGGTGGCTAGGGGCGCACAGTGGCCACGGTGGTCGTCGACAACAGCGACGATGGCGCTGGGGGCGAGCGGATCTGAAGGGGGAAGGAGGTGGATCTGGAGAAGGG
The DNA here is from genome assembly GCF_018294505.1 of Triticum aestivum. Classification (NCBI taxonomy): domain Eukaryota; kingdom Viridiplantae; phylum Streptophyta; class Magnoliopsida; order Poales; family Poaceae; genus Triticum; species Triticum aestivum. The sequence continues at coordinate 621,796,943 of NC_057798.1, forward strand.
GGCGAGGCCAGAGGGAGAGAGGGGAGAGGGGGCGTCCAGGGGGGTGAGTTGGTGCGGGGAGCCCGAGGGGTTGAGGGGACTTCGCCCTTATCCCTTCCCGACGACAGGGTTCGATGGAGACGGCGAGCGCGGTCGCTGGGTCGGGTGAACAGAGAGGAGGGAGGCGACCGGGGGAGGTGGGCTGCTGGGTTGGGCCGCCCAGATGACTAAGGCTATAGCTGGCCAAACGGGCCGTGCTAACTGGGCCGGCCCGGTAGCACGCAGGAACGGCACGGCCCAGGCACGGCACGACCCGAGCTAAACGGGCTAGGCCCGGCACGCGGCACGCCATGGGCCATGCCTGGGCCTGGAGGCTGGGCACGCGGGCCGGCACGGCACGGCCCGTTTAAATTTTTTTTTGAATTTTTTTTATATATATGACCTAAATTACAGCCCAATAGGCCTAAAATACAGCCCAACAGGCTAAAAATCAGATGGGCCAGCGTGCTAAACGTGCCACGGGCCGGCCCGTTTAATAATCAGGCCGTGCCTGGGCCAGAGAGCCACGCCCCTGGGCCGGCACGGCACGGCCCGGCTATTAAACGTGCCACGGCGGGCCGTGCCGGGCCAGGCACGATTAGCACGGGCTGGGCCGTGCCGTGCCGGGCCGGCCCGTTTGGCCAGGTCTGACTAAGGCCTAGGGGGTCAGGGGGGTTCTTTTTCTTTTACTTTTGCTCTTTTCTTTTTACAGAAAAAGCATGGAAATATTTGGGCTGCCGAAAGGATTTTGTAAAATGTGGGACTTGGCCACATAATTACATTGCAATAGTTAGCACTGCCACAAAAAGGTTGTGAGGCTTTTGAAATAGTTTAGTATTTGTATAACTTAAAAAGCATTTAATAATTATTTTTAGCCATTGTTATATTCGCAAAGACCATTAAAATACTTTTCAAAAATGTTGGTTCACCACCAATATTAACAAATGACTATTTGCCACAAGATGAACATTTTAGATCTCCTGTCTGACAAATAAGAGTTTTTGACTTTAGATTGGATTTGAATTTGAATCGGTGATTTGGATCAAGTGAAGATTAGCAACAGTAATAATGATGACAAGGCATCATTAGAAGGGGATTACTGTAGCATGATTCTCGGGGTGTTACAGGCGCCCTCCTATCTCCTGGCCTCCTCGAGGCTCTTCTGGCGTGAACTCCAAGTCTCCCGGATCATATTCTTCCAAAAAATCACGCTCCCGAAGGTTTCATTCCGTTTGGACTCCGTTTGATATTCCTTTTCTTCGAAATACTAAAACAGGCAATAAAACATCAATATGGGCTGGGCCTCCGGTTAGTAGGTTAGTCCCAAAAGAAATATAAAAGTGTATAATAAAGCCCATAATCATTCAAAACAGATAATAAAATAGCATGAATGCTTCATAAATTATAGATACGTTAGAGATGTATCAGCATCCCCAAGCTTAATTCCTGCTCGTCCTCGAGTAGGTAAATGATAAAAGAAAGAATTTATGAAGTGTGAATGCTAGCAGGTGCACAAGTTTGATCAATGATAATTTCAATCACCTTTTCTAGCATGTTTATATGTCATAACAGTAGTTCATCTCATAAAACTTCTCAAGATCAAGTAACAAGTTATTCACATGTTAAAGCATAGACCATAAACTTTCTTGAAAACTAGCAAACTTCATTCTTATTCATCAAACAATTGCAATTCATCTTATTTTCAGGAAGGGTCTATGTCAGAGCTTTGATTTAGCTAACTTCACATACTCACCTATCATATAGTCTTCTACAATTGCTAACACTCACGCAATACTTGTGGTTATGAAGTTTTAATCAGACACTAAGAAAGATAGGGGCTTATAGTGTTGCCTCCCAACGTATTCACCTTTGGGTGATGTCAACAATAATAGTTCATGCTAACTTACATTCAATTGGATATATATATATCAGGATCACCCAAACACAAAGTGCTTGCCAAAGGATAAAATGTAAACGGGAATGGTGAAGATCACCTTGACTCTTGCATAAAGTAAGAGACGTAAGGTAAAAGATAGGCCCTTCAGAGAGGGAAGCAGAGGTTGTCATGCGCTTTTAGGGTTGTATACACAAAATCTTAATGCGAAAGAACGTCACTTTATATTGCCACTTGTATATGGACCTTTATTATGCTGTCTGTCGCTTTTATTGCTTCCATAACAAGATCGTACAAAGCTTATTTTCTCCGCACTAATAAGTCATGCATATTTAGAGAGCAATTTTTATTGCTTGCACCGATGACAACTTACTTGAAGGATCTTACTCAATCCATAGGTAGATATGGTGGACTCTCATGGTAAAACTGAGTTTAAGGATATTTGGAAGCACAAGTAGTATCTCTACTTGGTGCAAGGAATTTTGGCTAGCATGAGGGGGAAAGGCAAGCTCAACATGTTTGAATGATCCATGACAATATACTTTAACTGAGATGTGAGAAAACATAACCCATTACGTTATATTCCTTGTCCAACATCAACTCTTTAGCATGTCATACTTAACGAGTGCTCACAATTATAAAAGATGTCTAAGATAGTGTATTTATATGTGAAATCTCTCTTCCTTCAATATTCTTTCATGAATTGTTCAAATGACCAATACAATGCTTGCTAACCTTCAATAAATTTACAACCTCTACTTCTTAGATGTGAAGCCATTACTCCCCATGGGATGTGACAGCCTGATTTTTGGCCCTTTCTTTTTCTTTTGTTTTTCCGAGGTTTTTGCCTAAGTTTTTCTTTTTCGTGGCTTTGTGGTCTGGAAACTGAAGAAGATGCCCTCTTCTTTGTTTCCAGAGTGGCTTGTCATTCCCAAATCTTTCCCTATACCCAGTCATTTCCATCCTAGCCCAAATCCCAATATTCTTTTGATTGAGAATATTCTTTTTCTATTAAAGGAATAACTCAAAATTGCCCTAGGTTGTGAAGCAAACTATATTTCCATCACTCCAAAAATTCCCAAATAATTCTCATTATTTTTTGGGTCATAACTTGATCAAATATGGAAAAACTTTTCATTGCCATGTTCAAAAATAATTCTCCAATAATTATTCTTCATTTCTGTCCAGTGTGGTTTTCTGTGAAGGAAGTACCACCTATATTTTCTTGATTGCTCTCCAACTCCTTGGGCATGCTTATATGTCCAAATAATTGCCCCATGCACAAGTTCAACTTTATTTGCCTAGCTAATCTTCCTCAGCAATTTTTCAAAGTTTTTGTCAAACAGAAGCCATTGTGAAGGAAGTCCTAGCTAGGGGTATCCAAATGAGTTGAGATTTTGCACACTCCTTAATGTGCTCATATTAACTCGCTCCACCCATTTACAGCCCATCCAATCATCTATGTGAGCACAGGAGCAAATCTTTGGTTGTGGCATTATTTTCAGGTTGTGAAGCAAGTATATTTTATATTGCTTCAAAAATACTGATAAATTACCAGATCATTCTTATACCCATGAAACATCTCTCCACCCAATTTGGCATAATTTCATTCATCCATTTGACCACCAAAAGTATTTCAAGTTTCTGGTCAGCACAGGTGTTTGTGAAGCAAGTGCCATTTTGGCTTGGCCATTTGGCATGAGCTTTTTACAGCATCTTAATATGACAAAATGACCCTGACCTGCCCAATATTAGCCCAAGTTGATACTCTATGTGAGAGCATCATCATGATCTTCATTTCTGACCAGATTATGAGGTTGTGAAGCAACTGCAGTAAATCTTGATCTATTTACACTCAAAACCTCCAGGATGAAAGTCCTTCGATAGATGAACCTCAAAGACAAGCTATTTACTGAGTTAACAAGCTGGTGTCACCACAGCAAGTTACAAACACCTCTTACCGATTTACTTTGGAGCTTAGTGCAAATCTCTTCTTTGCCCCTGGAATGATTTGTTTCCTAATTCCTACTAAGGTAACTAAGGTCAATCCACTAGACATGGTCGGCCTAGTCAAAACCCGGAGTTTGCTCCAGTGCGTGTTGTGGTCACGTTGATGCCATGCACATTGCGTGCTCTGGCTTCTTCTTGTCCCTGTTCTCGTCGGCTCCCTCCTCGTCTCGACCTTCATTCATGTCCTGGAGCTCCCCCGTGATGCCCGGCATCGCCCGGCATCGATGTCTCGTCATGTTTAGCCATTAATGAGCCACTAGATCCATGCCCGTGCCGTGCCCCGCCTGTGCCCTCCATCGGGAGCTCACCCGTGAATCTCCAGAGCCTTCCCCGCGCCTATATAAGAGACCCCGACCTCCTCCGCAGCTCATCCATCCCTCTCCCGCCTCAATTGCCCTCGGGAATTACCGCATCTCGATGTTGTTTGCCGTCACCCTCCATGGCCGCCTCGGCCTTGGCTTGGGTCCGGCCACCTCAGGCCTCCCCACGCATCTCCTCCATGTCCTCCAACTTCCCCTCGTCCCACTAAGCCGCCCCACCCCCTTTCCCCCTCGTCGGAGTGCCCGCTTCACCGAGAATCGTCGTCGCCCGAAGCTTCCTGACCTCCCATGGCGCCACCTCTCCCCTCCATCCCGTGCCTCCCCGGCGGCCGCCCCTCCTCTGGATGGGTGCGGCTGGCCGCTGCGGTCCCGCCAGTGTCCGCGCCACGACCAGGGATCGCCGGAGCCGGCCGGCCCCTTGGCTGTTTCCCTCCCCTACCTCTGCTCTGTCTCACGGGAGTACAGGCGAGTGGGAGGAAGGAGACAATCTAGCCTGGCCCCTCCCCCTGCGCGTGGGACCCGCTTGGAAGTGGCTCCAGCCACGGGTCCATGTGGATAAGAGGAGACGGGTTTCTCGTGGGTACGCTTTCCTTTCGTGTAAACGTGTTTTCTCTCTACTTCGGTTCAGAACACGTTTTCACTTTGAGAAATGTATTTATCCTTATGCGCTTTCAGTTTTTCCTCCCGGGGACCTGTTGGTGATGAAAATATTCACAGATTGGTCCGTGAACTTCGTCGAGCTATATCTTTTTATCCGTAACTCCAAATGAGGTGAAACCGACACTCACTTCTTCATTTCGTCGAGCCTGTTCTGTTGGTTTCATTTTCACTATGGTTTGACACTATGAAAATGACTTTTTTCCCTTGCTGTAAACAACCCCTCCGAGAGAGAACTGTTTCCGGCAAATTTTTCCCCGGCTTCACCGCACTTCTCCCCGGCGCCTTCTTCATCCCCAGGCAAGCCACAATACCCACTTCCGTGATAGTCATGCAGTAGCCATGGTTTTCAACTTGAATCTTTATTAAAAGTTTGCTTGTTGAAAAGATGGTTATCATTGTTCCAATAATATTTAGAATTGCATGTTCAATTTTGTGCTATGTTGACTTGTACTATGTTATCATGTTGTACCTGCTAGTATTTATTTTCCTATGTTTATGCTTGCTAGTAGTACATGTTGATGTTGGAGATGGTCATGCTAGTCAGTATGCCATGCTTAGTGGATATGATTTATTATTGATATGGTGGATAGTTATGTGATACCCTCATGATGATGTTGATATCATGTTCATGCATTATAACTGGTATCATGTTCTTTTATCATGGCTCAGCATATTTGCATTCAAGTTTAACCGGATTAAATTGAACTTGAACAACTGTTGGCTGAGTCATGGTGCCGCTGAATCGATGATGACCAGTGCAACCACGCTTACCGGTATGTGACGGTCCTAACTGGGTCTATTGTTGTGCCTCTCGCCGGTGCCTCCAACAAGGGAAGGTTATGGGCGCGTGCTACCCTGATCAGGTAGGCGGACATAAGCCTTGTGTGCCCATTGTTGAGTTAGTTTTTGGATCCGGGTCCCAGAGTGGGACGGGCCACGACGGTGGTCGTTGTGTCTGGAGGTAGACACGGGGCCACCCATGACTTAGCCCAGAGGGGAGTGAGTCGGAGTGGCCGGGAGAGTGTCATGGCAGTAGGACAGTTTTGTCGGAACGCCGTTGGTCCACCCGAATGGGAGTGCGAGGCCATGGGTTTCGTAGTGTGGGTACAGTATACTAACCTCTGCAGAGTGTATATTAAATCTATCGATAGCCATGCCCGCGGATAAGGGCCCAGGTCGAAAGTAGGTCACACCATGAGTCAACAGTAATAAGAACAATGTGCTTAATAGCGATGAGATAAGTTGGTTGTGATCACCATAAGGATCACGGGCCATTTATTAGTCGGGTTGTGATCGCCGTAAGGATCACGGTCCAAGTGTTGGTCGTGGTTATGATCGCTGTAAGGATCACAGTTTGGGACCAAGTGCTGGTCGTGGTTGTGATCATCGTAAGGATCACGGTGGTTTCGAGGATACCGATATGTTGTATATTCGTGATGTTGTGCGAGAGTCGTGGGTAAAGATCAAGCTCCTTGTGGTCATTTAATGATTACTATGGTATTGTTTATACCAAGCTTGATTTGATCCTGAGATGATCGTGTGTTGTCCGAGGTTGGTAAGTGATGCATGTGTTGGTTATGAGGTAACCCGAGCGGTATAAATGGTGCATGTAGTGACATCATCTTGCATGATAGTATTGTCGGTTTAATATGTTCATGCCATGTTCATGTTGTGTTAACTGTATCATGTTCAAGTTGTTCATGCTATATGGTTTTAATGATACCATGTTAATTCTTGTTTAACCTGTAATTGCCATGCTATTGTCTGCCTTGAATGCTTCTGGTTTATTGTGAGCTTGCAAGTACATTCAATGTACTGACCTGGCATGTCATGCCAGTTTGCAGGTCATACCGAATTTGATTGCTTGCTTGTCGTGGTTTCCGTTCGTGCGAGCTAGGATAAGCGTTCCAGCCAGAGTCCCTGCGGAGTGGAGTTCACCACCGTCGTCGCTGTTCCACTGCTAGAGTTCTTTCGCTGCATCGTGTTGTTCTGCTGCTTGCATAGAGCAACTGAGGCTGGCGTAGTGTCGTCGTACCAATGTTATTCATTGTAATATCGGAGACCTTGTACTCATATTCGTGTAATAATAGAAAGCTGGTTTGTTCTATGCTAAGCAGTGTCGTATTCCAGAAGACTTCTCCTCGATCTCTGGGCTGGAATACGGGGCGTTCCGGTTTTCTGTGAGCCGGGGTGCCATAGGCTTGGTATCAGAGCAGGTCTGGCTATAGGACGCCCTAGACCGTGCAAACGTTAGAAATCGGTAGTATAGAGTCTGGCTTGTTGATTGCATTTGGTTGATGCATTTGTGTGTTGCATAGCATGCATATAGCCTTAGTATTTGTGATAATGGCTTATCTGGTGACTGTAGCTGGCATCGATTCGGATCCACTACAGCTCAACCTTTGCATTTCTCTAGTTCCTTTTTCTTTCGGTGTTTGCTGTCATTTCTGTCCCAGCAGAGTGATGCCAAGTGATCCCGACACTGTTTGCAAAAATGGTGCTCAGGTATCGCACCGTTTCTTTCTTTCAGTCTCGTCTATCGTTTCGGTGATGGACATGCGTCTATCCCGGATCGTTCTTTTATTTTGTCGCGTTGGCAACCCTTAATGATCTTGGTTATCAAGAAAGGGTAATGTCAGCAGCCTCAGTTTTCCCTGCTATCCTATTCCTTGGACGAGTAGGGATCTTTTTCCGTCCGCTTGATAATAATGTGGTTGCGACCTTCGTGTCCTGCTGCATGATTACCGAGTGTGTCCTCACCTCCGAGCTAGTTCAGGTTACCACCTGGCTAAGCTAGCACTTGGTGTAGCGCTGTTTACACCAATTCTTCCACACATTTATTCGTCCTCATGCACATCATCACAGCATGCTAGACCGCAATACCGGAGTTTATGTGAGATTTTTGTGCTTACGTGTGCATGCATATTATTGTGTGAGTAGCAGTAATATGTGAAGATTGCTTGATTAATTATATTAGTAGAATGCTTGTGTGCTTGTGTTTTAGTCATTTCTGTTGTTCCTTTCTTTGGGCCTTCGGTGTTACAAATTTTTCCCCTATTAAAGTTGCTCGTCAGCCGACACTGGACCCAAAGAGTCAGCAAGAAATGCATATATTTGGAAATTCAGCTGAACAAGATGGAATTATCAGCCGACTGCAGTGAAATTGGGAATATCTTGTCTAGATGCAAAAGAAATCTTGGATGGACCGTTAGTATCAAGTTTGCAATAACGTGCACTCATCACAACAAATGATTAAATCGGCAAGAAGATAAATTGTGTGCAAGGTTGACAGAATATTACCAATCAAAGGTATGGCTTAGATACAAGTTTAATTTTTCGTTGAGGATGATTTTGGAACTCGATGTACCTGGAAGCAAGCAAAAATATGGCATGTACTCAGAAAGGAGAATAGTCCTGGAAAACCCGTTTCATGCAAGAAATCAATAGCAAAAATATTCAGGTGGTTATATATGTGGAAATCGGTCCGCATATCACAATAAGAAGCTTCTGGTGTAAGCAACCCACTTTTCCCTCGCAAGATACTAGAGAAGTTTCCAAGGCAAGATTCATCTATTTTCCTCAGTATGCTACATGGATGATTCCCCGTGCAAGGTACCCTGTCTTCTTTAGTAAGCAACCGCAAAAGCTTCCGGCATAAGGTACCGAGTCTTTCCCCAGCAAAGTCCTTAAGGGGGTAAGCTTCTGAAGCACGATACCCAGTCTTCTTCAGCAAGCTGTCCGATGAAAGTTTCGAGCACAAGCTAGCAAATATTCCTCAGTAAGACATTGGTACAAGGTAGTACGTTGTGAATTGATAGCATATGGCAGTGAATCCCAAGAATCGGATCCGCAACATTTTGGTCAGAATCAAGAATCAGTCAGAATACACGTCTGTCTCGGAATCAGGTCCTCATATATATGCAAGGAGCATACCATCAAGATCTTACAAGTCACTCGGATGAGGATCTGACAACCACGTGAGGATGGTTAATAGAAGAAAGCCAGTATACATCGCAGTGTGACAAAGGATTATGAGGATTTACGACATCAATGAGCTCAATACAAGTACCCATGAACCTAGAAAATGATCCTGATGAGCCCTTGTTCCCTTTTTCCTCCAATGACGACACCACGCCTGTGATCTGAGCTGTTTCTAGCTATCCGGGGTGGATGCCTATTTTTGTTTCTCTCTTCAACGACTGTCACGAGTCTGAGCTGCTTTTCGGCCGTCTCGTACAATTGTTGAGTTTCTTTTTGTGATAGTAGCCCTATAGCTACTTTTGGCTATTTTAGGGAGCTGTCAACTTCTTTTTATCGACCCGGTCTCATGCTCTGAGCTGTTTTTTTGGCCATCCTGAGCCGTGGTTGAGTTATTTCAGTAATTTCCCAGATCTGAGTTATAAATACCGTTCTGGTGGCTACTGATTTATTTGCCGATTTCTTGCAAGGGTTTAGGATGATCATTTCCCAACAATCAGAACTTGAGAGGTGTTGAACCTGCCATTTAATGGGTTACCCTATCAGAAAAATGAGGAATAACAGTCTGGAAGCCTGAGTCCTCACTTATATGAATCATCATGGATAGCCTGTCGTGGACAAAAATTTTCCGTCAGAATCACCGTCACTCAAGTCTGCATATATTATCAAACAGGCCAAACCCTTTATGTTGGCCGCGACAGGAGACAATCAAATATTTGGTACGGATCTGATACACACGACAATGGAACTAGTTAAGATGATTCAGAAACTTCTACGATGAGTCAGAATCTGTCAGCAAACGGTTATGTTTTGACTCATTGTTTGGAACTCAAAGGACCTGCATTTAGTGGAGAAACTTAATGCAATGAGTCAGAGTTTGAGTTTTCATCAGAAAATTCTGATCATCATTACATGAAAGGTTGTCAGTGCCGGGTGGCACACCCAGCGAAAATCACTTTTGGATTTGTGAGACGGACATATATTTCAATCGTGATAATTAAATCACACTCAACTAGTCAGCGGATCTAAAAAGAAATTGGAGCCTATATAAGCATGAACTAGCAAGGTAACATCTGTCAGATTGTGGATACAGTAAATCAAACCACCCCAGGGCCAGTCAGATAAAAATTTAGTGGGAACAACAATAAAGGAAAAAAGGATACCCGAGTTGGAAACGGTTTCCTTAAGTCAGAATATTCATACTTGTTCCCTGAGCAACCAAATCTCGAGGACGAGATTTCTTTAAGGGGGTAAGGTTTGTGATAGCCTGATTTTTGGCCTTTTCTTTTTCTTTTGTTTTTCCAAGGTTTTTGCCTGAGTTTTTCTTTTTCGTGGCTTTGTGGTCTCAAAACTAAAGAAGATGCCCTCTTCTTTGTTTCCAGAGTGGCTTGTCATTTCCAAATCTTTCCCTAGACCCTGTCATTTCCATACTAGCCCAAATCCCAATATTCTTTTGATTGAGAATATTCCTTTTCTATTAAAGGAATAACTCAAAGTTTCCCTAGGTTGTGAAGCAACCTATATTTCCATCACTCCAAAAATTCCCAAATAATTCTCATAAATTTTTTGGATCATATCTTGATCAAATATGGCAAAACTTTTCATTGACATGTTCAAAAATAATTCTCCAATAATTATTCTTCATTTCTGTTCAGTGTGGTTTTTTGTGAAGGAAGTACCACCTATATTTTATTAATTGCTCCCCAACTCCTTGGGCATGCTTATATGTCCAAATAATTGCCCCATGCACAAGTTCAACTTTATTTGCCTAGCCAATCTTCCTCAGCAATTTTTCAAAGTTTCTATCAAACAGAAGCCATTATGAAGGAAGTCCTAGCTAGGGGTATACAAATGAGTTGAGCTTTTGCAAAAAATTTAATGTGATCATATTTACTCCCTCCACCCATTTGCAGCCCCATCCAATCATCTATGTGAGCACAGGAGCAAATCTTTGATTCTGGCATTATTTTCAGGTTGTGAAGAAAGTATATTTTATATTGCTTCAAAAATCCTGATAAATTACCAGATCATTCTTATACCCATGAAACATCTCTCCACCCAATTTGGCATCATTTCATTCAGCCATTTGACCACCAAAAGTATTTCAAGTTTCTGGTCAGCAGAGGTGTTTGTGAAGCAAGTGCCATTTTGGCTTGGCCATTTGGCATGAGCTTTTTACAGCATCTTAATATGATCAAATGACCCTTCCCTGACCAATATTAGCCCAAGTTGATACTCTATGTGAGAGCATCATCATGATCTTCATTTCTGATCAGATTATGAGGTTGTGAAGCAACTGCAGTAAATCTTGATCCATTTACCCTCAAAACCTCCAGGATGAAAGTTCGCCGATAGATAAACCTCCCAAACAAGCTGTTTACTGAGTTACCAAGCTGGTGTCACCACAGCAAGTTACAAACACCTTCTTACTGATTTACTTTGGAGCTTAGTGCAAATGTCTTCTTTGCCCCTGGAACGATTTGTTTCCTAATTCCTACTAAGGTAACTAAGGTAAATCCAGTAGACATGGTCGGCCTAGCCAAAACCTGGAGTTTGCTCCAGCGTGCATGGTGATCACGCTGATGTCATGCACATTGCACGCTCTGACTTCTTCTTGTCCGTGTTGTCGTCGGCTCAATCCTCGTCTCGACCTCCATTCATGTCCTAGAGCTCCCACGTGACGCCCGGCATCGCCCTGCATCGATGGCTCGTCGCGTTTCGCCATTAATGAGCCGCTAGATCCATGCCCATGCCGTGTCCCGCATCTGCCCTCCATTAATGCTTCGTTGGGAGCTCGCCCGTGAAGCTCTAGAGCCTTCCCCGCGCCTATATAAGAGACCCCCGACCTCCTCCGCAGCTCATTCATCCCTCCCCCGCCTCATTTGCCCTCTGGAATCGCCGCATCTCGCCGTTGTTTGCCGTCACCGTCCATGGCCGCCTCGGCCTCGGCTTGGGTCCGGCCACCTCAGGCCTCTCCACGCCTCTCCTCCATGTCCTCCAACTTCCCCTCGTCCCACTCAGCCGCCCCACCCTCTTGCCCCCTCGTCGGCGTGCCCGCATCGCCGAGAACCTTCGTCGCCCGAAGCTTCCTGACCTCCCATGGTGCCGCCTCTCCCCTCCGTCCCGTGCCTCCCCGGCGGTCGCCCCTCCTCTGGATGGGTGCGGCTGGACGCTGCGGTCCTGCCGGTGGCCGTGCCACGACCAGGGATCGCCGGAGCCGGCCGGCCCCTTGGCCATTTCCCTCCCCTGCCTCTGCTCTGTCTCATGGGAGAACAGGCGAGCGGGAGGAAGGAGACGGCCGAGCCTGGCCCCTCCCCCTGCACGCGGGACCCACTTGGAAGTGGCTCCAGCCACGGGTCCACGTGGATAAGTGGAGATGGGTTTCTCCTAGGTACGCTTTCATTTTGTGTAAATGTATTTTCTCTCTACTTCGGTGCAGAACACGTTTTCACCTTGAGAAAACTTATTTACCCTTATGCGCTTTCAGTCTTTCCTCCCAGGGACCCGTTGGTGATGAAAATATTCACAGATTGGTCCCTAAACTTCGTCGGGCTATATCTTTTTATCCGTAACTCCAAATGAGGTAAAACCAACGCTCACTTCTTTCTTTCGTCGAGCCCGTTCTGTTGGTTCATTCTCACTATGGTTTAACACTGTGAAAATGACCTTTTTTCCCTTGAGCATAAACAGCCCCTCCGAGAGAGAACTGTTTCTGGCAAATCTTTCCGCGGCTTCACCGCACTTCTCCCCGGTGCCTTCTTCATCCCTAGGAAAGCCACAATACCCACTTGCATGATAATAATGTAGTAGCCATGGTTTTCAACTTGAATATTTATTAAAAGTTTGCTTGTTGAAAAGATGGTTATCGTTGTTCCGGTAATGTTTAGAGTTGCATGTTCACTTTTGTGCTATGTTGACTTGTACTCTGTTATCATGTTGTACCTACTAGTATTTATTTTCCTATGTTTATTCTTGCTAGTAGTACATGTTGATGTTGGAGATGGTCATGCTAGTCAGTATGCCATGCTTAGTGGATATGATTTATTGTTGATATGGTGGATAGTTATGTGATACCCTCATGATGATGTTGATATCATGTTCATGCATTGTAACTGCTATCATGTTATTTTATCATGGCTCAGCATATTTGCATTCAAGTTTAACCGGATTAAATTGAACTTGAATAACTGTTGGCTGAGTCATGGTGCCGCTGAATCGATGTTGACCAGTGCAACCACGCTTACCGGTATGGGACGGTCCTAACTGTGTCTATTGTTGTGCTTCTCGCCGGTGCCTCCAATGAGGGAAGGTTATGGGCGCGTGCTACCCTGATCAGGTAGGCAGACATAAGCCTTGTGTGCCCGTTGTTGAGTTAGTTTTTGGATTCGGGTCCCAGAGTGGGACGGGCCACGACGGTGGTCGTTGTGTCTGGAGGTAGACACGGGGCCACCCATGACTTAGCCCAGAGGGGAGTGAGTCGGAGTTGCCGGGATAGTGTCATGGCAGTATGACAGTTTTGTCGGAACGCCGTTGGCCCACCCGAATGGGAGTGCGAGGCCATGGGTTCCGTAGTGTGGGTACAGTGTACTAACCTCTGCAGAGTGTATATTAAATCTATCGATAGCCCTGCCCACGGATAAGGGCCCAGGTCGAAAGTAGGTCACACCATGAGTCAACAGTAATAAGAACAATGTGCTTAATAACGATGAGATAAGTTGGTTTTGATCGCCGTAAGGATCACGGGCCATTTAGTGGTCGGGTTGTGATCACCGTAAGGATCACGGGCCAAGTGTTGGTCGTGGTTGTGATCGCCGTAAGGATCACGGTTTGGGACCAAGTGTTGGTCGTGGTTGTGATCGCCGTAAGGATCATGGTGGTATCGAGGATACCGAGATCTTGTATATTCGTGATGTTGTGTGAGAGTCGTGGGTAAAGATCAAGCTCCTTGTGGTCATTTAATGATTATTATGGTATTGTTTATACCAAGCTTGATTTGATCCTGAGGTGATTGTGTGCTTTCCGAGGTTGGTAAGTGATGCATGTGTTGGTTATGAGGTAACCCGAGCGGTATAAATGGTGCATGTAGTGACATCATGTTGCATGATAATATTGTCGGATTAATATGTTCATGCCATGTTCATGTTGTGTTAACGGTATCATGTTCAAGTTGTTCATGCTATATGGTTCTAATGAAGTAATGATATCATGTTAATTCTTGTTTAACCTGTAATTGCCATGCTGTTGTCTGCCTTGAATGCTTCTGGTTTATTGTGAGCTTGCAAGTACATTCAATGTACTGACCTGGCATGTCATGCCAGTTTGCAAGTCATGCCGGATTTGATTGCTTTCTTGTCGTGGTTTCCGCTCGTGCGAGCTATGATAAGCGTTCCAGCCAGAGTCCCTACGGAGTGGAGTTCACCACCGTCATCGTTGTTCCGCTGCTAGAGTTCTTCCGCTGCATCATGTTGTTCTGCTGCTTGCATAGAGCAACTGAGGATGGCGTAGTTTCGCTATACCGATGTTATTCATTGTAATATCGGAGACCTTGTACTCATATTTGTGTAATAATAGAAAGCTGGTTTGTTCTATCCTAAGCAGTGCCGTATTCCAGAAGACTTCTCCTCGATCTCTGGGCTAGAATACGGGGCGTTCTGGTTTTCTCTGAGCCGGGGTGCCACATGGTTTGTGACATTCAACTCATTCAACCATTTACTCATAGGATATAAGTGAAGCACACAAGTAAATGACAAACTACTCCAAAAAGATATAAGTGAAGATCAATGAGTAGCTAAATAATTATGCAACTATGTGAAGACTCTCTCTCATTAAAGAATTTCAGATCTTGGTATTGCATTCAAACAGCAAGCAAGGCAAAACAAAATGACATTGCAAGGATAGCACAACTCATGTAAAGAAGCAAAAACTTAGGCTCAACCGATACTAACCGATAATTGTTGAAGAAGAAAGGTGGGATGCCTACGAGGGCATCCCCAAGCTTGAATGCTTGAGACTTCTTGAAATATTGTCTTGGGGTGCCTTGGGCATCCCCAAGCTTGAACTTTTGTGTCTCCTTAATTCCTCTCATATCAAGGTTTCTCTTTTATCAAAAGCTTCATCCACACCAAACTCAACAAGAACTCGTGAGATAGGTTAGTATAAACCAATGCAAAACCTTATCATCTTCTACTGTAACAAATCACTAAGATTATTATTCAACATTAAATACTAAATGCCTCTGCATATTTAATACTCCTATCCTCAAATAGAATCATTAAACAAGCAAACATATGCAAACAATGCAAACATAACAGCAATCTGCCAAAACAGTATAGTCTGTACAGAATGCAAGATTCATCATACTTCCCTAACTCCAAAAATTATGAGAAAAATATTATGCTGTGAATATTTATTAGATCTCATTATGCAAAAAGATTCAGCACTATATCACTCTCTAACTTTTGTAGGGAATTTTTGCAACAGCGGTAAACTTTGTGTTTTCAAACAACAACATGTATACTAGCAAAATAAGCATGGAAAAGGCTATCCTTGACATTTTTATTGAAAATATAGATGCAAAACATTATTATAAATAACATCAAGCAAATACTAATAAAATAAAATGATGCTCCAAGCAAAACACATATCATGTGGCGAATAAAAATATAGCTCCAAGTAAAGTTACCGATGAACGAAGATGAAAGAGGGGATGTCTTCCGGGGCATCCCCAAGCTTAGGCTCTTGGTTGTCCTTGGATATTACCTCGGGGTGCCTTGGGAATCCCCAAGATTAGGCTCTTTCCACTCCTTATTCCATAGTCCATCGAATCTTTACCCAAAACTTGAAAACTTCAACCACACAAAACTCAACACAAAACTCGTAAGCTCCATTAGTATAAGAGAATAAAACCCCCACTTAGGTACTGTTGTGAACTCATTATAAATTCATATTGGTGTTAAACCTACTGTATTCCAACTTCTCTATGGTTCATACCCTCCGATACTACTCATAGATTCATCAAAATAAGCAAACAACACATAGAAAACAGAATCTGTCAAGAACAGAACTGTATGTAGTAATCTGTATCAAACGTATACTTATGGAACTCAAAAAAAATTCTGAAATAAATTGGTGGACCCGAGGGATTTGTCTATTAATCATCTACAAAAATAATCAACCTAAAAGCACTGTCCATTAAAAAATGGCAGCTAATCTCGTGAGCGCTAAAGTTTCTGTTTTTTACAGCAAGATCACAAAGACTTCACCCAAGTCTTCCCGAAGGTTCTACTTGGCACTTTATTGAAACAAAAGCTATAAAACATGATTACTACAGTAGCATAATCATGTGAACACACAAAAACAGTAAGGGTAAATATTGGGTTGTCTCCCAACAAGCGATTTTCTTTAATGCCTTTCTAGATAGGCATGATGATGACAATGATGCTCACATAAAGGATAAGAATTGAAACATAACGGGAGCATCATGAAGAATATGACTAGAACATTTAAGTCTAACCCACTTCCTATGCATAGGGATTTTGTGAGCAAACAACTTATGGGAACAATAATCAACTATCATAGGAAGGCAAAACAAGCATAACTTTATGATTTTCAACACATAGAGAGGAAACTTGATATTATTGCAATTCCTACAAGCATATGTTCCTCTCTCATAATAATTTTCAGTATCATCATGAATGAATTCAACAATATAACCAGCACCTAAAACATTCTTTTCATGATCTGGTTGCATAGAATTTTTATTACTCTCCACATAAGCAAATTTCTTCTCATGAATCATAGTGGGAGCAAACTCAACAAAATAACTATCATGTGAGGCATAATCCAATTGAAAACTAAAATCATGATGAAAAGTTTCATGGTTATCATTATTCTTAATAGCATACAAGTCATCGCAATAATCATCATAGATAGCAACTTTGTTCTCATAATCAATTGGAACCTCTTCCAAAATAGTGGAATCATCACTAAATAAAGTTGACACTCTTCCAAATCCACTTTCATATTCATCACAATAAGATTCAACATCCTCCAAAATAGTGGGATCAATACTACCTAAAGTTGACACTCTTTCAAACCCACTTTCATCAATATAATCATCATAAATATGAGGCATGATTTCATCATAATAAAATTTGCTCATCAAAACTCGGGGGACTAAACATATCATCTTCATCAAACATAGCATCCCCAAGCTTGTGGCTTTGCATATCATTAGCATCATGGGTATTCAAATAATTCATACTAACAACATTGCAATCATGCTCATCATTCAAAGATTTAGTGCAAAACATTTTATAGACTTCTTCTTCTAGCACTTGAGCACAATTTTACTTACCATCATTCTCACAAAAGATATTAAAAATATGAAGAGTATGAGACAAACTCAATTCCATTTTTCTTGTAGTTTTCTTTTGTATACTAAACTAGTGATAAAACAAGAAACAAAAAGATTTGATTGCAAGATCTAAGGATATACCTTCAAGCACTCACCTCCCCGGCAACGGCGCTAGAAAAGAGCTTGATGTCTACTACACAACCTTCTTCTTGTAGACGTTGTTGGGCCTGCAAGTGCACAGGTTTGTAGGACAGTAGCAAATTTCCCTCAAGTGGATGACCTAAGGTTTATCAATCTGTGGGAGGCGTAGGATGAAGATGGTCCCTCTCAAGCAACCCTGCAACCAAATAACAAAGAGTCTCTTGTGTTCCCAACACACCCAATACAATGGTAAATTGTATAGGTGCACTAGTTCGGCGAACAGATGGTGATACAAGTGCAATATGGATGGTAGATATGAGTATTTGTAATCTGAAATTATAAAAACAGCAAGGTAACTAATGATAAAAGTGAGCACAAACGGTATTGCAATGGTAGGAAACAAGTCCTAAGGTTCATACTTTCACTAGTGCAAGTTCTCTCAATAATAATAACATAGGTAGATCATATAACAATTCCTCAACATGCAACAAAGAGTCACTCCAAAGCCACTAATAGCAGAGAACAAACGAAGAGATTATGCTAGGGTACGAAACCACCTCAAAGTTATTCTTTCAGATCAATCTACTCAAGAGTTCGTACTAGAATAACACCTTAAGACACAAATCAACCAAAACCCTAGTGTCACCTAGATACTCCATTATCACCTCAAGTATCCGTGGTCATGATTATACGATATGCATCACACAATCTTAGATTCATCTATTCAACCAACACAAAGTACTTCAAAGAGTGCCCCAAAGTTTCTACCGGAGAGTCAAGACGAAAACGTGTGCCAACCCCTATGCATAGGTTCATGGGCGGAACCCGCAAGTTGATCACCAAAACATACATCAAGTGGATCACGTGATATCCCATTGTCACCACAGATACGCACGGCAAGACATACATCAAGTGTTCTCAAATCATTAAAGACTCAATCCGATAAGATAACTTCAAGAGGAAAACTCAATTCATCACAAGAGAGTAGAGGGGGAGAAACATCATAAGATCCAACTATAATAACAAAGCTCGCGATACATCAAGATCGTGCCATAGAGAGAGCATGAGAGAGAGAACACAAGAGAGAGATCAAACACATAGCTACTGGTACATACCCTCAGCCTCGAGGGTGAATTACTACCTCCTTGTCATGGAGAGCACCGAGATGATGAGATGGCCACCGATGATGGGATCCCCCCTTCGGCAGGGCGCCAGAACGGGCTCCCGATAGGTTTTTGGTGGCTACAGAGGCTTATGGCAGAGGAACTCCCAATCTATCTTCGTTGTCGATGTTTTTAGGGTATGTGGACTTATATAGGCGAAAGAAGCCAGTCAGGGGGGTGCTCAAGGGTCCCAGGAGACAGGGGGCGCGCCCAGTAGGAGGGGGCGCCCTCCTATCTCCTAGCCTACTCGAGGCTCTTCTGACGTGAACTCCAAGTCTCCCGGATCATATTCTTCCCAAAAATCACACTCCTGAAGGTTTCATTCCGTTTGGACTCCGTTTGATATTCCTTTTCTTCAAAATACCGAAACAGGCAATAAAATAGCAATATGGACTGGGCCTCCAGTTAGTAGGTTAGTCCCAAAAGTAATATAAAAGTGTATAATAAAGCCCGTAATCATTCAAAACAGATAATAAAATAGCATGAATGCTTCATAAATTATAGATACGTTGGAGACGTATCATTATGCAGCTGGCAAAAACTACAAGGATGATGTTTCTTCTGGATCTAACAGTTTGGCCAACCAAGATCCTGGACTGAGGCATTGCTATGATCTTCTAAGTGTGTCTCTCTCTCTTGTATTGTTCTGTGCCTGCCAGCGTGCTTTGCTAGGATTTTCGACAAATAATCCCTTTGTGTAGACAATGATTTCTACTATTGGCTGCTAAATTAGATATGTAGATGTCATACATGGTACTACCTCGTACCTCCATTCCTAAATATAAGTCTTTCTAGAGATTCCACTATAGGCTACATACAGAGCAAAATGAGTGAATCTACACTCGAAAATGCATCTATATACATCTGTATGTGGTCCATACTAGAATCTCTACAAAGACATATATTTAGGAACAGGGGTAGTACATTACACAAAATCGTAGGTGGCATGTAAGAATTCCAGTGCACTACATTTGGCTCCCTTAGAGTGCCTGCTAGTCCGGCATACAGAGTCATGGCTAGTTTATGGTACACACACAATCGTTAATTGGTGGTTTAAATATGCCAAGGGATATGCAATGTAGTATCATGTAGAGATGTCTGAAATTAGCCGTGTCAACTTGCAGATAGGGTTACACAATGAAAAAGTACAAGATGTATGTGGCAATTTCATGGAACATTGCAAAAAAAGGAGAGGCAGTGGTGAGCCTATACAGTGTGCTATGGTACGTCACTCCTCCATTGCAATCATCGTGACATGTTATTTGTATGTCAGTTCTATTAGCCAAGTTTCTTAGGGACAATTATTACGAGTTATCCTAAGAAAATAAGCACCTGTGAATATAAGCTCCATGTAATAAGCGAACCAGTTCTTTTCATTGCGTTTACAGCTTATCTTTGGTATGATCAGTGGAAAGTCTAGATTGCATTATATATTTTTCATTTTTCTGCCCATATAAAAACTAATTTGACTTGCAAACATCACAAATTGAACCCAGTGCAGTAATTAATATGATAGAAAAACAGACCATCACTATTTGCTCAAAATGCAAATACAAAGATACCATCTACTTGGCGCAATCTACTTTGGTCAATGTTTTCCATAGAGATCACATTGCCTAATTTAAACAAAGAACGCATGACCCACATTTAAATGAAGAACAATTATTTATTGAAATTTGATGGTCCAAGTGGTTGGTTATTACCATATTGTAGCATCACCTGAAAGCATCATATAGCAGCAGCAGCAGCTCATAGCAACTCGTCATACAGCAGCAGCAGTCTGCAATTCATCATATACCAGCAGCAGCTCATAGCAATTCATCATATAGCAGCAGCAGGAGCAGCTCATAGCAATTCATCATATAGCAGCAGCAGGAGCGGCTCATAGCAATTCATCATATAGCAACAGTAGGAGCAGCTCATAGCAATTCATCATATAGCAGCAGCAGGAGGAGCTCATAGCAATTCATCATATAGCAGCAGCGGCTCATAGCAATTCATCATATAGCAGCAGCAGCAGCAGCTCATAGCAATTCATCATATAGAAGCAGCTCATAGCAATTCATCATATAGCAGCAGCAGGAGCAGCTCATAGCAATGCATCATATAGCAGCAGCAGAAGCAGCTCATAACAATTCATCGTATAGTGGATCAGAATGAAAATTTGGCAAAAAATCAGAGGAGATCCTCACCTTGTTGGATGAGCTCATCCTTCAACAACACCTCAAAGCCATGGCCTGGGAGGAGGGGAGGGGGAATAAGGTGCCTTCTACCGCAGTGTGGCATCAGTCGTAGTTGTGCAGCGCCCGCCGGAGTAGTGCGTTGGATGAACCATAGTGGAGCAGCTGCTGGAGACCATGAGAATGAGGGGCGATGCCAGAGGGAGGAGCAGCCAGGGAGTTTTGCCCCTACCCACCGGCCATGTAGCCTAGCTGGACATAGCATCGTCGAGGACCAAGCCAGATGGGACCAGTGGCGACGGCTCGCTGGAGGAACCCTAGTGCTGCAGGCAGGGGATCGAGGTAGAGGGAAAGGGGAGAGGAGATGCAAGCGGGCGGGGCAATGAACGCTTGCGTGTTTGTTTTTACTTGAGGGTCAGGTGTGACACGGGCTTCAGCAGTTGCATTTTGAGTGTAATATAGGTAGACAAGAGAGTCATTTCACTATTCCCCTCCCCTTCAATTTTTAGTGAGGTTCTACCCGAAACACCCCCCTCCAAAGCGAAATTAGTTAAGCCCAAGCTCATAACTCAAAAATGACTTCTTTACATCTTTTATGACTTATTTTGACAATAAGCCCTGAAAAGGCGGAATCGAACTGGCCCTTAACCTGCAATTCAATTGTGCGTGCAATGATGAATCACTCCTGCCTGCTATAGTGTACATTTAGGCATCATCATACATGGCATAACCTAATACATGTGCATTCCATTGTACTCCCTCCGTTCGGAAATACTCGTCATTAAAATGGATGTATCTAGATGTATTTTAGTTCTAGATACATCCATTTTGATGACAAGTAATTCTGAACGGAGGGAGTAGAATCTGGAATATGCAATGTTTATGTTAGTTCATATGTTGCACATGATGTTTAAATGCCCCTTAAATCTAGTCAGTCAAGTGATGGTCTTTAAGCCTCCTTCTTTGCTTCTTTTCTTGATATGTAAGATTTTCTCACACATCTGTTCAATTGCTTGTTTGCATCAGCCAGCCATACTAGGACTGTTTGCTTTGATTACTTGCTGTTCTTGACCTAACACTCTAACAGAGCTTGTCAACGATTTAAACACTAAGGGCTGTTGTAGTGGGGCCTTGTCTAACTCATAGGTGACATAAAGGTTTGGCTGTACACTAAAGTAGGCTATCCAAGAGTACTTGGAGATCCAGTTCGAAGGTATGCCTAGTTTTTACATAGTACAGACATAGTAAATGCTCATTTCATTGTGTGCAAGTGCAAGAGATGCGGCATGTTTCATTATGTGGTGTTGTTTTTTTATAATCTCATCCTTTTGTGTTCACAGACTGGAAAGCATGCATATTTATCTTCCAAGGAGACGAGTAACTAGTTTGTGTCACCTTGCAGAGGGGGTGCAATGAAGATAAGATTGAGGATTTCCAAGTACAAGATGTTAGGAAGGAGCCTGGCAAGAGAAGTAGGAGCTGCACTGAGCCTCTTCAACCTGTTAAAGTAAGTCACAGTATGCAACTCAACAGTTCAATTCCTTGTTTGTTTCAGGCATAGTTAATTTGCTCTTTTCAATTGCTTTATTTGTCCTCAGTTAATGAGATGCCCAAAGAATCATACCTGATGTTGGGTACTTGTATAACTATTAGTTGACATAATTAAAGGACTTACCATTTAACTACTCTACTGAAGTGTGCCTGAAGCTTTGAAGTCTATTAACCAACTATTATTGCATGAGGCTCACAATCTAGTTTATACTACACTAATGATTGCATAGTTTTGCCTGTTGTAGTATGTTTGTATGAAACCCTCTGCTGTTCATTATGCTCCCTAAGACTTTAATTGAGATACAGAATGGCCAACTGCTTGCTTACTTATACGCAACGTGCTGTCTAAATTTGTAACTTGTCTGTGTTTTCGATTGGGCCCCAACATCATGCTCCTCCGGTGAGCTAAGAGGGATTTCTGTATGCAGGCTGCACAAACTATCTTTTTTTATAATTTATAAAATATCACCTGCTTATGCTTCATGAAGTGTAGCATTATTGTTAGTCTTGTTTTGCCATGTAGTACAAAATAGTGTCTTGCTCGCTTCACTGTTGTAACTATATTTTTGCCCTAGTCATGTGTACTTACAGAAACATTTTAGGATGAAGTGACATCAACACAAAGATCTGCGAGCCGTGCGGCATGGTCATTACTGAATTATTATGGATTGGAATTGGAATTTCCTGATGTTCTCGAGCATCAACTAGAGGTGGCAAGACAACGTGTACATGATTGTCAACGTATAATCAACAAGTTGAGACTGGACATGCAGGTATTAGATGTAGGAGTCAAAAAAATGAAACAAGACACTGAGGTAACCACGAAGGAATTGGAGATTTTGTAGACTGAAATTTGTGCTACTAAATCCGGCCAATCCTATTTTCTGAAGAGATTATAGTTCAAATGGACTTAAGTTGATGCGTGTCCATGATGTATGAGCTGTATTTGCCCAGTGTATGTAATTTGCTATTTGTGTATGCTTTATTATCACCTGTGCCGAACCATAATGCCCAGTGGGTATAATCGGCTGTAATTTCTTTATTGTATAGTGTAGGATTATTCTACGTTTCTATGCCTTGGTCTCTTTGTTGTATAGTGTATGTTTTTTAGAGGTTATAGTATTGAGTAGGATAATTCTTTGAATATGTTAAATCATTCAAACGGGGGCCAACTCGCCCAAACGTTGTAGTGACCATGGCCGTCCACTGGTCGTATGGTCCATGGGCCATGTATGGGCCGTCAGATCCATGGGCCTTCAATGGGCCGTCGGATTCATGGGCCTTCTACGTCTCGTAGGATCCATGGGCCTTCTACATCTCATAGGATCCATGGGCCTTGTAATGGCCGACTCATTTATGGGTCTTGTACGGGCCTTTAATGGGCCGTAGACGGGCTAGGGTGGAAATCGTACGTTTTATGGGATGACCATAACGGGCCGTTAATAGGGCGTATTTGGTGATGCTATGAAAATGGCCCAATAGATTAACGGTCCACAAATGGGCCGACTGCAATGACGGGCTGAATTTGGCCCACAAGCAGAAAATGACAGTAACGGGCCGTAAGTAACCGAATGCTGCAAATGAGCCCAAGAATAAATGGGCCCTCAGAAGGCCGAAAGATAACTTGGGCTAGAAATGGCCCAACGGAATAATGGGCCGTTAATGGGTATAAAGTGATACACTGTTCATTACGAGCTAGTTTCACCACGGGCCGTTAATGGGTGTAAAGTGATACACTGTTCATTACTGGCCAGTTTCACCACGGACCGTTAATGAGCCAAGAGTTACAAAGGGCCTCATATGGGCTGAAAGACATCATGGGCCATACATGGGCCAGAAGTGAAAATGGGCTGGAATCATATTGGATGGCCCAGATGACGCTATTGGGCCTAATTCAGATAGGGCGTAACGGGCCTTGGGTTAGCGGGCTGTAAATGGGCTATATGCGAACAGGCCGTTAACATGCTTTCCATGGGCCGGCCCGCCACCTTTTGACCAAGTCAAACGGGCCGGCCTTTTCACAGGAATGGGCCTCTGTTGGGCCGTGCCATGTGTCAAAGTATCATAGGCGCCTTCTGTCCAATGAGTGGATGACATCTATCCCAATGATGAACCGGCACGTGTTTCCTCCAGCCAATGATGATTTTACACATGGAAATCCCCCATTGGTCGGGGCTGTTAACGGGTTATCGGATCCAAAACCCGACCCGATAGCTTAACAGCATTCCGTTACGGTGGATGACACGTGTCGGTCACCCTTGACGAAAGCACTTCTATGACGCGCGATTTATCGTCATGGAAGTGGACACTTCCATGATGATAATTTTGGTAATGTCATGGAACACTTCTACGACAGCACATGTATGACTATGTTGATTCTGTCATAAAATCGTCATGGATGTACACGCATGACAAAAACGCGACCTACTGTGACAAACATGTATCATCACGGAAGTGTATTTTTTTGTAGTGAATCCAAAATCCCCAAATCTAAATTCTCTCACGCACTTGTCACCGACCGCTTGCTATCTGGAAGCCCGCATGCTGACCACCTGCCATCTCCAGCACGCCGTCACCGTGGTAGCAAGGTCCCTGCCCTATTTCCTTCATGCTCCCACAGCCCCATTGCTTAGCCCCCAAACACTTCTGACCCTATCTTGTGCACTGGAGTTCAGGGAGAGGCCAAGGCGCGGTGGCAGACGCCGCCGTCCCTCTCAGATTCGGGGCTGGGAGAGGGAGGGGGAGAGGTGGGTCAGCTATGAGAGAGAGAGAGAGAGCACTCGCACCCTCGCTCGTCACCTAGGCACCGCTACCGCTGCCGCTACGCCATGGGCTTCCTCCGATCTGTGCATGCCAGTTCATTTGAAGAAGGATCTGGTCGTTGACTGCTACTGCTTCCCCTCCCCCGACAGTGAGTGTTCTTCTCAGTCTCCTCCCCCTCTCCACCCCTCCCAATTGGTGCTTCCGTTTGTTGATTTGGTTGTTTTTCCTTTTTCCATTCAGATCAGCCATGACTTGGGATAAACTTCTATCCAGCAAGAAGCGCTTCAACTGGGAGCTCGAGCTCAAGCAGAATGTCAAAAACAGGGGCTCTATCTGCTAATGGGATATCCGACAATGTAGCTGGCTACTGCTCATGTGATTTCTGGATATGAGAGGATGAGCACTTGAGAAGAACAAGCTTGATGCTATGATTGCAAAAAAAATTGCAGTACAGGTATTCCTTTTAGTACTGTTGCAGCAAACCTTAATTGGCTACTTTTTTATGAACTGGTTGTGATTGATTTGTGAACTTTAGAGCTTATGAGTTGTAATTTGTGATTTCATAGGATTCTTGAAGGTCAATACAAGGTTATATTAAATGTATATACATATCTGTGCTTTGAGACGATGACAACCTTGAGAACTAGCTTCAGGTTCCATAAAAAGTCCAAATAATCATACTAATGTTTCAGACTTTTAGTTAAGCATTGTAGAATTCTTGCAAACATAGGAGTATATTTAATCTTCATCCTCGGAACCAGGTGAGAGTTGAGACACACCATACACAGGCTCTGCAAGCGGGTGGAAATAGACCTCCTCGTCAATGACTTCTACGAGGACGATATTGACCTAGAGGCTGGAGCTTTGCTACTCTTTCTGGCCAACAACAAGGTATCGTTTACTTTTTCTCGCCCCACATCCAATCCTTCCCCGTTCCTATACCTCATGCTTATTTCTTGCTATAGGGCAACACACTACAAGTGTTTGTTAAATTGTTAGTCTCAATGCTCCGATTCTAGCAGAAGGATTTTTGGTAGGAAGACATAGCATCAATTAAGGATTTTCGGTAGGAAGAAATAGCATCACTCATGGTTGTATAGATTTACTATTGTATTTCTGTACTTTTGCAAAATTAGTTCTATAAAGCTTGTAGATTATTTCAGTTCATAAGTGGTTTTACACTTAGGCTTGTATTAACTTAAAACTTATTTTCTCCATAATTTTGCAACATCAGTTCTTTAATACTTAGTATAGTTTTTCTGAAATCAAGATAAAATACATATATATATAGCCACCCCAGAGAAGAAAAACAAAGATAACTAGTGCAGTCTTTTCTTCAAAAATGACTTTCATGTGTCCGTTGGTGGATGTGTTGCTCCTAGTAATTCTGTGTCTGGACATGCTAAATTGTTGCCTTGTGGCCAGATGATGCATATGCTCCTTTTCCATTTAATATACTTCCTCATATGCGGCTTGAGGAGATTGATACATGCTATATGGTGGGTCGTTGTGGCATTGATGCTTTATTATGTCTAACACATCACAAATTCTAATTAGAACATGCCCTATTTTTATAATACAAAAATCCCAGTTTGTTTTTGCCACTGATGCTTTATACAACTATTATTTGACATTATCTCTATGAATGCATGAACTCACCGGTGACCCTTTTATCCTTTGTAGGAATGACATAAAAGAGGACCAGGAAGGAACCATGAAGATAGCAGTTTGCGTCAGTTAGACATTTTGTGTAATGGAGCAAAAACAATGTGTATTTTTTTATCATTTTGCAAACCTATACGATGTCTTGTCAACTAGGTATTTTGCGTAATGGACCAAACAAGTCGGACATGCATCTATCATTTTGTAAACTAATCAGGTGTCTCGATGATTGGAACATAAATGTTTCCTCCTTTCAGTTAGTTACTTTTACCTATAAGAATATTCTTCTTTGGTTCTAGTTTAATATTTTCAAAGTACATGCAAGTTACTGTAACTTGATTGGTATTGTGTTGCAATGAGATAATCAACTTTATTGATATTGTTTGGCAAGGCACACGCCAAATAATGACTGGGTATTAAATATATCTTGCTTAGCTAAACAAAATGCTATTGAACTGTTGGTCGGCAAAATATAACAACGTCCTACTGTTGGTCGGGAAAGGTTTATGGTAGGGCTGAGAGATAGTCGGTCGGCAAATGTACTACCGTCGGATTGTCGATCGGGAAAGTTTATCATCAGACAGTCAGTCGGGAAAGGTTCATAGCACGGCCCATAGAAAGTTGGTCGGCAATGCTTTAGATAGCTGTCAAAGAGTCGGTCAGGAAAGATATGTTGGTCGGGAAAAGGCTTTCCCGTCTGGACTTTCCCCAACAGACAAGATCGGTCGGCAATAGTCTTTCCCGACCGATTGTCTGTCGGTAGACGTTGTTTTCCCTACCGACTTGTCTGTTGAGGATGTAGTGTTGTGGTGTAGTGTATGTTGCACTATCATTATCAGTTTTGCATCTTTTAACATCAATATTATGAATATGTGTATCACTAGGATCAAGATTCAATAAACCATCAACATTGGGTGTATGACCATAGAAGGTTTTATTCATGTAAATAGAATAATAATTTATTCTCTGTCTTAGATGAATAATCGTATCGCAAAAAAACATGATATAATCATATTTATGCTCAACGCTAACACCAAATAACATTTATTTAGGTTCAACACTAATCTCGAAAGTATAGGGAGTGTCCGATGATGATCACATCAATCCTGGAACCACTTCCAACACACATCGTCACTTCACCCACAATTAGTCTCTATTTATTCTGTAACTCCTGTTTAGAGTTACTAATCTTAGCAACCGGACAAGTATCAAATACCCAGGGGCTACTATAAACACTAGTAAGGTACACATCAATAACCTGTATATCAAATATACCCTTGTTCACTTTGCCATCCTTCTTATCCACCAAATATTCAGGGCATTTCCGCTTCCAATGACCATTTCCTTTTGCAGTAGAAGCACTCAGCTTCAGGCTTTGGTCCAGCTTTGGGATTTTTCACGGGAGTGACAACTTGCTTGCCATTCTACCTGAAATTCTTTTTCTTTCCCATTGCCCTTTTCTTGAAACTAGTGGTCTTGTCAATCATCAACACTTGATGCTCTTTCTTGATTTCTACCTTCGTCAATTTCAGCATCACGAAGAGCTCAGGAATTGTTTTCGTCATCGCTTGCATACTATAGTTCATCACGAAGTTCCAGTAACTTGGTGATGGTGACTAGAGATCTCTGTCAATCATTATCTTATTTGGAAGATTAACTCCCACTTGATTCAAGTAATTGTAGTAACCAGATAAGCTAAGCACATGCTCACTGCTTGAGCTATTCTCCTCCATCATTTAGCTATAGAACTTGTTGGAGACTTCATATCTGTCAACTCGGGTATTTGCTTGAAATATTAACTTCAACTCCTGGAACATCTCATATGGTCCATGACGTTCAAAACGTCTTTGAAATCCCGATTCTAAGCCGTAAAGCATGGTGCACTAAACTATCAAGTAGTCATCATATTAAGCTAGCCAAACGTTCATAACGTCTGCATCTGCTCCTGCAATAGTTTTGTCACCTAGCGGTGCATCAAGGACATAATTCTTCTGTGCAGCAATGAGGATAAACCTCAGATCACGGACCCAATCTGCATCATTGCTACTATCATCTTTCAACTTAGTTTTATCTAGGAACATATAAAAAACATAGGGAAGCTAAAACACGAGCTATTGATCTACAACATAATTTGCAAAATACTATCAGGACTAAGTTCATGATAAAATATAGTTCAATTAATCATACTACTTAAGAACTCCCACTTAGATAGACATTCCTCTAATCATCTAAGTGATCACGTGATCCAAAACAACTAAACCATGTCCGATCATCACATGAGATGGAGTAGTTTTCAATGGTGAACATCACTATGTTGATCATATCTACTATACGATTCACGCTCGACCTTTCGGTCTCAGTGTTCCGAGTCCATATCTGCATATGCTAGGCTCGTCAAGTTTAACCCGAGTATTCTGCGTGTGCAAAACTGGCTTGCACTCATTGTATGTGAACATAGAGCTTATCACACCCGATTATCATGTGGTGTCTCGGCACGACGAACTATAGCAACGGTGCATACTCAGGGAGAACACTTATACCTTGAAATTTAGTAAGGGATCATCTTATAATGCTACCGCCGTACTAAGCAAAATAAGATGCATAAAAGATAAACATCACATGCAATCAAAATATGTGACATGATATGGCCATCATCATCTTGTGCTCATGATCTCCATCACTGAAGCATCGTCATGATCTCCAACATCACCGGCGCGACACCTTGATCTTCATCGTAGCATCGTTGTCGTCTCGCCAACTATTGTTAGTATGACTATTGCTAGCGCTTAGTGATAAAGTAAAACAATTACATGATGATTGCATTGCATACAATAAAGAGACAACCATGTGGCTCCTGCCAGTTGCAATAACTTTGTTACAAAACATGATCATCTCATACAATAATTTATATCACATCATGCCTTGACCATATCACATCACAGCAAGCCCTACAAAAACAAGTTAGACGTCCTATAATTTGTTGTTGCAAGTTTTACGTGGCTGCTACGGGCTTCTAGCAAGAACCGTTCTTACCTACGCATAAAAACCACAATGATTTTTCGTCAAGTGTGCTATTTTAACCTTCAACAAGGATCGGGCGTAGCCACACTCGATTCAACTAAAGTTGGAGAAACAGACACTCACTAGCCACCTGTGTGCGAAGCACATCGATAGAACCAGTCTGCGTAAGCGTAAGTGTTGGGGATATAACTATTTGTTAAGCCGCCCAGAAGGGGCCGGGTTACGCAAAGAAGACTCATCATTAGGATGGCGGTTCAATAAAGGGCCTAAAGCCCACCAGCTACTGGAGGCCCATTGTAGTAAACCGCCACAATGGTGTGACTTGTATTGTAAGGTAGATTTAACTAGTCACCGAGCCGGACACTGTTTATGGGCCTGCCGGGACTCTGTAAGCCGCAGGGCGCCAACCCGTGTATATAAGGGGGCGACCCACTCGTGGCTAAGGACAGGAAACAACTCGTCGAGAACCGGGCATAGCGTATCTCGCTCCGTGGTCATCGAAACATCAAGCAATACCAACCCATATAGACATAGGCCTTACCTTCATCGTAAGGGGCCGAAGTAGTATAAACCTCTCGTGTCTCTTTTCCTGATTAACCCCTTCAAGCTTCCTAGTTGCGATGGCTCCGCGCTTAAGTCCTTCCACTAGGACATATGATGTGACAATTCCACGACAGTTGGCGCCCACCGTGGGGCCAGCGCACGGTGGATTTGAGTTCTTGAAGGACAACTTCGAAGGGCACAAGGGATACGCTGTGGGCCGGATGACCAAGAGTCGTCGCGGCAAGATCTACATCGACGACGAAGGCTGGGGCCCTGACGCCGGCTCAATTGAGTACGGGTACCGGGCCCCCTTCGGAGGAATCCACGTCTTCATCGCCCGGATTGGTGAGCCGGGACCTGAGCCGGACAACTGCACCGACCTCGTCGAGACGGCTCAGCGTGCGAAACCCACCCAAGTTCAACCCGGCATGAAGCGTGTCTTTGTGGGTTGCGTCCACGGAGAAGAGCTTTCTGAAGGACCTGAAGATGGTGGTGAGACGGCCGTCCCCTCTGACGATGATTCGTCCGCCGGTTTAACAGATTCGCTGTATCAAGTGCAAGATGGCGTGCTTGGGGGCTGTTCCGATGGCTTCAGTATTCCGGACCCCTGTGAGCCGCCAAATTGGGCAGGAGTCTTCATGGCTGGGACTCAACCCGGCCAAAACTCTACAGCCGCTGCTGCAATTACGTCCGGGATAGGAGCGGCCGGGGCAGGAGGCTCTGTGCGCCCGCCGGCTCAAGTGCTGATAGATCTCATGGATAAGCTTACGGGCCTGTTAACCGCCACGGTTATCCCCGCGAATAAAGATGAGCATGATGCAGAGGTGGCGCAGGTATGCAAGGAAATAGCTTGGGCCAAGGAGATCTTAGCAGCTGAGGATACCAGATTGGCCATGGAACAG
Organism: Triticum aestivum; assembly: GCF_018294505.1. Classification (NCBI taxonomy): domain Eukaryota; kingdom Viridiplantae; phylum Streptophyta; class Magnoliopsida; order Poales; family Poaceae; genus Triticum; species Triticum aestivum. The sequence continues at coordinate 621,828,105 of NC_057798.1, forward strand.
GCGGCTTTGGATGCACGAGCGCAGCAGCTCCAGTCAGAGGCTTTCCAGCTTACGATGAGCCTGAACGCGTCCAATGAGGTGATGAGAAGGAGGCACCAGAAAACTCAGTCCCGTCTGCCTCCGACTTATGACCCTAGGGTTCTGTTTGCTACACCCGGAGCCGGCCCAAGTAACCCGCCAGATGCAAATCAGTTTATGACAGCCGGAACAGGAGGACCGGCTTAGCCTCGGGAGATGGTACCTCCTCATGGAAACATGGCGCCGCCTCGTTATGTGCCGATACCGCCGGGTCACTTTTCCAACCCCATGGAGAACTTAATCGCAGCATCAGCGCGTATGGCGGCTCTCCTAGTGGACGGTGATGATCCAACAGCGGTGGAGACCCGAAGAATCAGGGAACTTGTCCAGACGGCCCTGGCTCAGCAAGAGACTTATTCTTATAGCCGGGACATGATTCATTCAACTCCTCCACCTTGGTTAGCACCACCTCACCAAAACCGGAGTCCGAGTTACAGCAGGCACATGGAGTCAGAAGCTTTATCAAGAAACGCCTAGCGCCGGAACTAGCCCGTCGGCTATAACCCGGAACAAGATCGGGTACGTAAGGAGAACGAGCGGGCGGCTCAGCTAGCGGCTCAACAAATGGCTCATCGAGATTTCCCAGAGTATCCGATGGCTTCCGTTGAGACGGGAGTGGCCACTAGAATCGACGGAGTTCCTTGTTTGGTGCCGGCTCTACATAATGTACGCCTTCCGAAGGACTTGAAGGGACCTCGAAAGGTGCCGAATTACACAGCCGACTTACAGCCTGGAGCGTGGATCGAGAGCTATGAGATGGCCATGGAGCTATTGGAGGTCAGCGATGCAGCAATGGCTAAGTACCTCACCATGATGTTAGATGGAACAGCCCGGTCCTGGTTAAAGGGTTTGCCCCCCAATTCCATTGATTCGTGGGCAGAGCTAAAGGCCCGTTTCATCCAGAACTTCAAGGACACTTGTAAGCAATCCATGTCGATCGTGGATTTAACAAATTGCAAGCAGGAGGAGGGTGAGTCCATGACTCACTGGGTGCGCCGGGTTAAGGAGATAATACATTCATCTGACAAGATGGATGCTGGCTCTGCAGTCCTTATGTTGGAAAAGAATTGCCGCTTTGAGCCACTGAGGCATAAGCTGGGGCGCCTTAAGCGTGATTGCAATGATATGGGTATGCTGATGGCCGCTTTAGTCAAATACGCCGATTCTGATAGTAGCAAGGATCCCGCATCTGATGAGGAGAAGACAGGGGAGGGAAGGAACAATGGCAAGGGAAAGGGACAGCAGCATAACCCGACGAATCAAGGGGGCAACAAGCGTAAAACCGAGGGTAACCCGGAGTTTGTAGCCAATGCCAATGTGCATGATAACAATAAGAGGCGTAAGGGCAAGCCGCCCCGTTATGGCGGGTCAGGCCCATCTCTTGAGCAGCTATTCAATGAGCCATGCCCAAAACACGGCACCCGGGAATGGCCCGCCACCCACTTATGGAAAGATTGTGCGATCATGAAGGCTTTTAAGAATCCTAACACATTTGGTGGTAATCATGGGTCGGGAGGCGGCTCAGGAGCTGGCGGTTTCCATGGCCCGGGTGGCGGTTCAGGTTCCGGTTTTCAGGGACATCAGGGCGGTCATAACCAACAGCAATCTGGTCAAGGGGAACAACAGCAGCAACAATCGGGTTATCAAAGCCATCCGAAGCAGTTGAATAGTGGGCAGTATCATGTGTTTACCACTATCTTGTGCAAACGTGACCAGAAGGTTCATAAGAGGGCTGTAAATTCTATTGAGCCGGCGGTTCCTCGTTATTTGAGATGGTCAGAACAGCCCATTGTGTGGAGCAGGGAAGATCACCCCATCCGGGTTGATAATCCGGGTCAGTTAGCCTTGGTGGTACCACCTCAGGTTGGTGGCTATAAATTCACTAAGGTACTCATGGATGGAGGTAGCAGCATCAATATCCTCTATTATGAGACCTTCCAACGCATGGGGTTAACTGATAAGAATTTGAAGACGTCCAACACCGTTTTTCCATGGAGTGGTCCCTGGCAAGTCGGCGTACCCAGTTGGCAAGATTGAACTGGAAGTGGCCTTTGGGGACGAGTATGACTCCAGAGCTGAAAAATTAACCTTTGAAGTGGTCAAAATCAGGAGTCCATATCATGCTCTGTTTGGACGGCCGGCTTATGCCAAATTCATGGCACAGCCGAGCTATGTTTACTTACAGCTTAAGATGCCGGGTCACAAAGGTACCATCACCGTGCATGGAAGTCGGAAGGTAGCTCTGGAATGTGAGGAGGGCGACACGGCTTGTGCTGAGTCTGTTTGTGCAGCAGAGGAGCTGAAGTTTTATCAAAACAACATTGACCCTGCAGATATGACCTCTCTGAAAAAGCCAACCACCGAGCATGACCCGACAATGAAGTTTAAATCGGCTGCTGAAACCAAGCTTGTGGATTTCAACCCGGGTGATTCGTCTAAACAGTTCAGTATCAGTGCCAAGTTGGATCTGAAATAGGAAAGTGCGCTCATCGAGTTCATCCGTGAGAACCGGGACATCTTTGCATGGAAACCTTCTGACATGCCAGGTGTACCGAGAGAACTCGCTGAGCACACCCTTAATATTGATCCAAAGTATAAGCCAGTCAGGCAGTTTCTACGACGATTCAACGAAGAGAGGCGGCAAGCTATTGGAGAGGAAGTCGCCCGGCTCTTGGCCGCCGGGTTTATTGTTGAAGTCTTTCACCCAGAGTGGTTGGCTAACCCGGTGCTCGTGCTCAAGAAGAACTTAAATAAGGCTTGTCCGGCTGATCCCTTTGCTCCCCCCCGTATTGATCAGATCATTGATGCTAGGCGGGTTGTGAGCATTTAAGCTTTTTGGATGCTTACTCTGGTTATCATCAGATCAAGATGGCAGTTAAGGACCAGGAGAAGACGGCTTTCATCACTCCGTTTGGAGCCTTCTGCTATGTATCTATGCCATTTGGGCTCAAGAGTGCTCAGGCGACTTATCAGCAATGTGTACAGAACTATCTCCACGATCAAATTGGGCGCAATGTTCATGCTTATGTGGATGATATTGTGGTGAAGTCCATAGAGAAGGAAACCTTGATATCTGACCTGAAGGAGACCTTTGATAATCTCCGGGTTTATAAAATGATTCTTAACCTGGAAAAGTGTGTATTTGGTGTACTTGCAGGCAAACTCTTGGGTTTCTTGGTTTCAAACAGAGGCATCGAAGCTAATCCGGAGAATATCAAGGCAATCACCTCTTTGGCTAAACCGGCGTGCATCAATGATGTTTAGCGATTGGCGAGTCATGTTGCTGCTTTAAGCCGGTTCATAAGCCGGTTAGGGGAGAAGGCCTTGCCGTTGTATCAGATGATGAAGAAAACAGACACCTTTGTCTGGAGTGATGCTGCTAACACTGCCTTTGAAGATTTAAAGAGACAGTTGTCTGAGCCACCGGTTCTTGTGGCTCCCATTGATAGAGAGCCACTGTTGTTATACGTGGCTACTAACTCGTGGGCCGTCAGTGTCGCCAACATGGTGGAGCGTAAGGAGGCAGGCAAGGAGCACCCGGTTCAACGGTCGGTTTACTATGTCAGCGAGGTGCTCATTGAGTCTAAACAAAGATATCCACATTGGCAGAAACTTGTTTATGGTGTGTTCATGGCAAACCGGAAGCTGAAGCAGTACTTCCAAAGTCATCCTATAATGGTGGTAAGTTCAGCCCCTTTGGGAGACATCATTCAGAACAGGGAGGCCACAGGACGAATCGCCAAGTGGGCTATTGAGCTTGGGCCCTATGGTTTGAAGTATATGCCTCGTACTGCTATTAAATCCCAAGCCTTGGTGGACTTTACCAATGATTGGACAGAGTTGCAGGCACCTGAGGAGAAGCCAGATAATACATATTGGACTATTTACTTTGATGGGTCCAGGCAGTTAGAAGGCTCAGGGGCTGGAGTTGTTTTAACTTCCCCTCGAGGTGACAAATTTCGTTATGTGCTCTGGCTCATGTTTCCCTGTACTAACAATGCAGCTGAGTACGAGGCCTTGCTCCATGGTCTCCGGATGGCCAAAGAGATGAATTTGAGCCGGGTACGGTGCTTGGGCGACTCAGATCTCGTGGCTCAACAGGTCTCAGGCAAGTGGGATTCTAAGGATCCCCTTATGGCGGCTTACCGTCATGAAGTAGATGTTGTGGCTGGGCACTTCAAAGGGTATCAAGTGGAGCACATTGAGAGAAGGAAGAATGAGGCGGCTGATGCGTTAAGCCGGTTGGGATCTCAGCGTAAGCCGGTGCCGCCTAACACCTTTCTTGACGTTTTGCATAATCCTTCTGTCAAGGTACCTACAGAGGAAGAGCTAGCTGTGCCAGACCCGGAGGCACAGTTGGTGGCCGCGCTTCATGTCATCCCGGATTGGACATTGCCATACTTGGCTTATATGACCAGGGGAGATTTGCCTGAGGATGAGACCTTGGCGAGACAAATTGTCAGGCGGTCCAAATCCATGACAATTGTTAATAGCGAGTTACATCACCTCAGTGTCACAGGGGCGTTCTAGCGTTGTGAGTCGCCTATGGAGGGTCAATAGATACTTCGAGAGATCCATGAAGGAGATTGTGGTCATCATGCCGGCTCAAAATCTCTTGTGGCTAAAGCTTTCCGTCATGGTTTTTATTGGCTGACGGCTCATGCTGATGCAGAGGATCTTGTTAGCAAATGTGACGGGTGTCAAAAATTCTCAAGATGAGCTCATGTGCCGGCTCAAGAATTGAGGATGATTCCAATTACTTGGCCGTTCGCAGTCTGGGGGCTTGACATGGTGGGACCTTTCAAGAGGTCTAAGGATAAAAAGACACACCTCCTGGTGGCAGTGGATAAATTTACAAAGTGGATTGAGGCACAGCCAGTCAGTCGGTGTGATGCAGCCACAACAGTGCAGTTCATCAAAAAGGTGATCTTTCGTTTTGGTTTTCCACATAGCATCATAACCGATAATGGCACTAATCTCTCCAAGGGTGCCATGGAAGAGTTCTGTCAACGAGAGCATATCCGGCTTGACGTTTCGGCTGTTGCTCATCCTCAATCCAATGGTCAAGCAGAAAGAGCTAATCAGGAGATCTTGAGAGGTATCAAACCACGGCTCTTGGTCCCCTTACATCAGACTCTAGGTTGTTGGGTGGAGGAGTTACCCTCTGTGCTGTGGAGCATTAACACTACACCTAATAGATCCACGGGTTATACACCTTTCTTCATGGTCTATGGAGCAGAGGCAGTCCTGCCAAGTGATATCTGGCACGATTCGCCCCGTGTGGCGGCTTATGTTGAGGCTGATAATGAAAAAGATCGTCAAGAAGCACTTGACTTGTTGGATGAGGAGCGAGACTTGGCAATAGCCCACTCAGTGATTTACCAGCAAGACCTTCGTCACTATCACAGCCGTCGGGTCAGAAGCAGAACCTTTCAGGAAGGCGACTTAGTGCTCCGGCTCATCCAGGATCAGTCTGATATGCACAAGCTATCCCCTCCTTGGGAAGGACCCTTTGTGGTCAGCAAGAATCTGAACAATGGGTCGTACTACCTCATTGATAGTCGAGAGCACAAATACTCACGTAAGTCGGAGGAGGAGACCCGCCGGCCGTGGAATATAGCCCATCTTCAGCCTTACTATACTTAAGCCACTGTCTCTCAAGATGTATATATTCCGACGATGTATATATTATAAAGTAATAAAGCAGGACCTCTATCCTTTTTTCTTTACCCTCAAAATTCTATGTCTTTCTTGTCAGATGGTGGAAACAACCAACATGGACTGGATCATATCTGAATCCGGCTTTTTCGTTGGTCTGGCTTATGATCATATCTGAATCTAGCCATGATCACTTGGGGGCTTCCTGTTTAAACATAGGTCGTATTCGAACCAAAGAGAACATAGCTATCGATACCCACCTGATTGGCATACTGCCAAACCCACTGGGGGCTTCTTGATCATATTTTGAATCATAGCTTAACCTTGTTGGGTCTGACGTGGATCGTATTCGAATCAGCGTCATTAAACAACTTTATGGTCACATGGGGGCTTCCTATTCAAACATAGGTCGTATTCGAACCAAAGAGAACATAGCTGTCGATTCCCACTTGATTGGCATCGCCAAAGCCACTAGGGGCTATATGATCGTATCTGAATCTTAGCTTAACCCCTTTGGAACGGTTTTACTGATCATATTCGAATCAGAAGCCTTTGAATGTTGTTATTCATTATACTTTATAAGTTTGAATTACTTGGCTATCTTGAGACCTCCTTGAAAGCACTATGAGATGGTTTTTTGTTATTCCGGCTTAATATTGATCACCCCAGGTTATTAAGTGTCGGGTGATATTATATGTTCCTACCTTCAGAAGTTGAGTTTATCAGCATGATGTAGGTCACATAAATAGGCGAGGTCATCAAAAGGATTGCAGGCAAGATAAGTCAAGCAATTTGGACATCAAGGAGATAAAAAGATCAATATAAGCTGGAAGTATATATAGCAATGGCGGCTTACGAAAGTGTTAAAGCGCCATAAACATGCGCGAAGGCATGACAAAATCGAAGAGGTTTTTTCTGCCCTATTACAAGACTCCCCGAGTCTGAATAATGAAACATTGTTTTGAAGAGTCATAGACGCCTGGCGATTCACTCCTTTGGCGGGCTTGAGTGCTCCAGGTCATCCTTCTCCGCTTCTCCGTCGGCTGCTTTGTCCTGGAAAGTTGACGAGGCCCAGTCAATGCCGCTCAAAGCTTCAAACTCAGCTTCATCATCTATTAACCCGGCTGGGTCCACTTCAGGGGCGAAAGTATGCTTACGAATTGGAGGGATCAGGCTGACTTGGTCATATGGAGTGTTTGGAATTCTCTGGTTCTCACTATCATAACCCGACGAATATTTGGTAAGGTCAGTGTCATTCCCAATGAGGGTCGCCACGGGACGTATGACTTTGACACATGCGGTGAAATCTTGATCATCAAAAACGGTACCATCCTCTTTCAAACTCGGGTATCTGAAAGCACAAGTGCTCCCTAGGTGGTTTTGGTAATTAATGACAACATATCTCTTGTTGGACTAACACTTCTATCTAGTATGTTTCAGATAAGTTTAACAATGGAGTGGCATGGACTAAAGGATGTGGGAACTCCTTCAAGATGCTAAGGACAAAGGATTGGCTCAAGCTTCAAGCTCAAGACTCTTCATTTTACATTTTAGTGATCCAAGATCACATTGAGTCTATAGGAAAAGCCAATACTATCAAGGAGGAATGAGGTGTTGCTTAATGAGCCTCTTGCTTCAAAGTGCTTCGTGATATGCTCCAAATACCCTCAACTACTTTCCCACTTCCACACATATGTCCTAAACCTAAAGTCAAACTCGGCCCCACTGATTCTTTCTATCCGGCGCCACCGAGTTTGGATGTCTTAGCCACTGCCACAAACCCTAGGCAAATCGGTCTCACCGATAGGGATCTCGGTCTCACCGAGATGGGATTGTAATCTCTTTGTGTATGTCCATTATCAAAATCAGTCTCACCGAGTTTGAGCAATCGGTACTACCGAGATTACAATGCAAACTCTCTGGTTAACTTATTATCAAAATTGGTCCCACCGAGTTTGATAATCGGTCAAACCGAGTTTGCCTGACCAACTCTCTGGAAAGCTTATTACCAAAATCGGTCCCACCGAGTTTGTGTAATCGGTCTTACCGAGATTATGTTATGCCCTAACCCTAACCGAATTGGTCCCACCGAGTTGCAATTCTGGTCCCACCAAAACCCTAACGGTCACATTATTTGCTAAATCGGTCTGACCGAGTTTAACGATTCGGTCCCACCGAGTTTGGTAGATTGTGTGTAACGGTTAGATTTTGTGTGGAGGCTATATATACCCCTCCACCTCCTCTTCATTCATGGAGAGAGCCATCAGACTGAACCTACACTTCCAGCATCCTATTTCTGAGAGAGAACTACCTACTCATGTGTTGAGGCCAAGATATTCCATTCCTACCATATGAATCTTGATCTCTAGCCTTCCCCAAGTTGCTTTCCACTCAAACCCTCTTTCCACTAGATCCAAATCCTATGAGAGAGAGTTGAGTGTTGGGGAGACTATCATTTGAAGCACAAGAGCAAGGAGTTCATCATCAACGCACCATTTGTTACTTCTTGGAGAGTGGTGTCTCCTAGATTTGCTAGGTGTCACTTGGGAGCCTCCGACAAAGATTGTGGAGTTGAACCAAGGAGTTTGTAAGGGCAAGGAGATCGCCTACTTCGTGAAGATCTACCGCTAGTGAGGCAAGTCCTTCTGGGCGACGGCCATGGTGGGATAGACAAGGTTGCTTCTTCGTGGACCCTTCGTGGGTGGAGCCCTCCGTGGACTCGCGCAACCGTTACCCTTCGTGGGTTGAAGTCTCCATCAACTTGGATGTACGATAGCACCACCTATCAGAACCATGCCAAAAACATCCGTGTCTCCAATTGCGTTTGAATCCTCCAATCCCTTCCCTTTACATTCTTGCAAGTTGCATGCTTTACTTTCCGCTACTCATATACTCTTTGCATGCTTGCTTGATATGTGTTGTGAATGTTAAACTTGTGCCTAAACTCCACTTAAACTTTAAAGAAACTTAAAAAGTGCAACTTTGGTACTTAGTGTCTAATCACCCCCCCTCTAGACACCTCTTCTCAAGGTCCTACAAGTGGTATCACAGCATTGGTCTCCATTGCCTTGGTTTAATCACCATTGGAGGAAGATGGATGAGTCTACTTTGGGGAGTCTTAGACATAGAGTGCCTATACTTGATGGAGAATATTTTCATGAGTGGAAAAATGAGATGCTTGTAATTTTCAATCAATATAATTTGAACAAGTACATTGCTAGTCCTTGTGCACCTTATGTTGATCCTATGCATCCTACCCTTGATGAGTCTATTGACATGATTAGGAATGTTAGAATTGTTAATCTTATCACTAGAGGCTTACCTAGAAACTTGATTATAAAACTGCCTACGCTTGAGTGTGCCTACACTATATGGAAATTTCTCGAGGAACGATTTCCTGATTATTCTTTGAAAAATCTTGATGAAATTCTCCATAAGTCTATTTCTTTGAGTAAGATTAATACTAGTGATCCTATGTTTGGTGATCGTCTATTTGAGCTTACGAGCCTCATGCGTGCCAAAGGAAACGTTGGTATTATTAGTGATATTATTTCCGAAGCTATAAAAATTCATAGACAAGATCATTGTCAAAATCACTCTAACGAATCACCCTCTCTAGGATTTGATCCACCACATGACGATGTTGAACATGAATACTATGATGAGGATGATGATAGTGACTTCGATCTTGATGATGCAATGAGACATTTTGGTCTTATGGCAAATCTTCGGGGATATATGTCAGGAGGAAAGGAATGGGTTCTTGATAGTGGATATACCGATCACATGACCGGAGATAAAGACATGTTTCGTGAGCTTGCTGATAATGATAGTCCTCGAAAGTATGTCACTTTCGGTGACAACTCAAAGGGTAAGGTGGTTGGCCTCGGTAAGGTGGCCATATCACATGATAGCTCCATACAAAATGTTATGCTCGTTGAATCTCTTGGTTACAACTTACTTTCAGTATCTAGACTTGCTGATTTCGGTTTCAATGTTCTATTTACTGAAGTAGATTGCCAAGTGTTTCGTCGAGATAATCATAAAATGGTCTTTACTGGTGTGCGTAGAGGTGATGTATACATTGTTGATTTCACTAAAAAGGCTCAACCCAAAACTTGCTTCATTGCTAAATCCTCAAAAGGCTGGTTATGGCATAGACGATTAGGTCATGTTGGTATGCGAAACCTTGACAAGCTTATTAAGGGGAATCATATCCTTGGAGTTAATGATGTCATATTTTATAAGGATAGACTTTGCAGTGCTTGTCAAGCAGGTAAACAGGTTGGAGGAAGGCATCCCGTGAAGAACATCATGACCACGAAGAGGCCACTCGAGCTACTTCACATGGATCTCTTTGATCCCAACTCTTACAAGAGACTCGGTGGAAATTCTTTTGGTCTAGTTATAGTTGATGATTTTTCCAGATTTACGTGGGTGTTCTTTCTCGATGATAAATCCCAGGTCCAAAATATCTTCAAAAACTTCGCTAGGAAGGCCCAAAACTAATTTGAAGTGAAGATCAAGAAGGTTCGCAGCGACAACAGAACGGAGTTCAAGAACGCAAATGTGGACACCTTTCTTGACGAAGAAGGGATTTCACACGAGTTCCCGGCTACGTACACACCTCAACAAAATGGAGTTGTTGAGAGGAAGAACCGGACGCTCATCGAAAGGGCAAGAATGATGCTTGATGAGTACAAGACGCCGAAGCACTTTTGGGCAGAAGCGGTTGAGACAGCTTGTCATGCAACAAATCGCTTGTATCTTCACAAGCTACTCGGCAAGACCGCATACGAGCTCCTCACCGGTAACAAACCCCAAGTTGGATACTTTCGAGTATTCGGTTCAAAGTGCTACATTCTTGATAAGCATCGTCGTTCTAAATTTGCTCCTAAGTCTCATGAAGGTTTCCTACTAGGTTATGGCTCAAACTCTCACACTTACCGTGTCTACAACAATTTCACCCGAAAGGTTGAAGAGACGGTAGATGTGAAGTTTGATGAATCTAACGGCTCGCAAGTAGAGCAATTGCCAAATGATGTAGGAGACAAAGATCCTTCGGAAGCAATCCAAGACTTGTCTATTGGCAAGGTCTGTCCAACGGAGGTGAGGGAGAGTACCTCGTCTGTCCAAGTGGAAGCTTCTACTTCAAGACAAGGTGAACCAAGAGTTGACACGGAAGCATCCACAAGTGGGACACACCAAGATGAAGGAAACGAGGAAGTGCATCAAGAACGTCAACAACCTCCTTCTCCACCACGACAAGAGAACGACAACGCCAACAATGAAGAAGGCCAAGAAGAAGAACAATATGAAGAAGATGTTCAACGAAGATCAAAGCAAAAGCTTTCACGAGTTCGAGCAAGAATTCCTAAAGACCATCCCGTAGAGAAAATCTACAATGATATTCAAACCGGGAGAATCACTCGCTCTAAAACTCGTTTAGCTAACTTTTGTGAAAACTATTCTTTCATCTCTAGCATTGAACCTATGAAGGTCGAAGAAGCATTGGAAGATCCGGATTGGATAAATGCTATGCATGAAGAGCTACATGTTGGGGAACGTTGCAAAAAATTAAAAATTTTCCTACGGTTTCACCAAGATCCATCTATGAGTTCATCTAAGCAATGAGTCAAGGGAGTGAGTTTGCATCTACATACCACTTGTAGATCGCGTACGGAAGCGTTAGATGGAGCGGTGATGATGGAGTCGTACTCGCCGTGATTCAGATCACCGGAGATCCTAGCGCCGAACGGACGGCACCTCCGCGTTCAACACACGTACGGTGCGTGTGACGTATCCTCCTTCTTGATCTAGCAAGGGGGGAGGAGAGGTTGATGATGATGGCTCCAGCAGCAGCACAACGGCGTGGTGGTGGTGGAACAGCAGCACTCCGGCAGGGCTTCGCCAAGCACGTGACGGAGGAGGAAGAGGTGTAGCAGGGGGAGGGGGCGCCAGGACTTCAGGGTGCGGCTACACCTCTCCCCCCTCCCTTTATATAGGCCCCCAGGGGGGGCGCCGGCCCTGGGAGATTCAATCTCCCAAGGGGGCGGCGGCCAAGGGGGAGGAGTGCCCCCCAAGGCTTGTGGTGCGCCCCCCCACCCTAGGGTTTCAACCCTAGGCGCAGGGGTGGGCCTAGGGGGCGCACCAGCCCACTATGGGCTGGCTCCCCTCCCACTTCAGCCCATGGGGCCCTCCGGGATGGGTGGCCCCACCCGGTGGACCCCCGGGACCCTTCCGGTGGTCCCGGTACAATACCGGGTGACCCTGAAACTTTCCCGATGGCCGAAATACCACTTCCTATATATAATTCTTTACCTCCGGACCATTCCGAAACTCCTCGTGACGTCCGGGATCTCATCCGGGACTCCGAACAACATTTGGTATACTGCATACTCATATTCATACAACCCTAGCGTCACCAAACCTTAAGTGTGTAGACCCTACGGGTTCGGGAGACAAGTAGACATGACCGAGACGGCTCTCGGGCAATAACCAACAGCGGGATCTGGATACCCATGTTGGCTCCCACATGCTCTTCGATGATCTCATCGGATGAACCGTGATGTCGAGGATTCGAACAACCCCATATACAATTCCCTTTGTCATTCGGTACGTTACATGCCCGAGACTCGATCATCGGTATCCCAATACCTCGTTCAGTCTCGTTACTGGCAAGTCACTTTACTCGTATCGTAATGCATGATCCCGTGACCAAACACTTGGTCACTTTGAGCTCATTGTGATGATGCATTACCGAGTGGGACTAGAGATACCTCTCCGTCATACGGAGTGACAAATCCTAGTCTCGATCCGTGTCAACCCAACAGACACTTTCGGAGATACCTGTAGTGCACCTTTATAGTCACCCAGTTACGTTGTGACGTTTGGTACACCCAAAGCACTCTTACGGTATCCGGGAGTTACACGATCTCATGGTCTAAGGAAGAGATACTTGACATTGGAAAAGCTCTAGCAAAACGAACTACACGATCTTGTGCTATGCTTAGGATTGGGTCTTGTCCATCACATCATTCTCCTAATGATGTGATCCCGTTGTCAATGACATCTAATGTCCATAGTCAGGAAACCATGACTATCTGTTGACCAACGAGCTAGTCAACTAGAGGCTCACTAGGGACATGTTATGGTCTATGTATTCACACGTGTATTACGATTTCCGGATAATACAGTTATAGCATGAATAAAAGACAATTATCATGAACAAGGAAATATAATAATAATCCTTTTATTATTGCCTCTAGGGCATATTTCCAACAGTCTCCCACTTGCACTAGAGTCAATAATCTAGTTACATTGTGATGAATCGAACACCCATAGAGTTCTGGTGTTGATCATGTTTTGCTCGCGAGAGAGGTTTAGTCAACGGATCTGCGACATTCAGATCCGTATGTACTTTGCAAATATCTATGTCTCCATCTTGAACATTTTCACGGATGGAGTTGAAACGACGCTTGATGTGCCTGGTCTTCTTGTGAAACCTGGGCTCCTTGGCAAGGGCAATAGCTCCAGTGTTGTCACAGAAGAGTTTGATCGGCCCCGACGCATTGGGTATGACTCCTAGGTCGGTGATGAACTCCTTCACCCAAATTGCTTCATGCGCTGCCTCCGAGGCTGCCATGTACTCCGCTTCACATGTAGATCCCGCCACGACGCTCTGCTTGCAGCTGCACCAGCTTACTGCTCCACCATTCAACATATACACGTATCCGGTTTGTGACTTAGAGTCATCCAGATCTGTGTCGAAGCTAGCGTCGACGTAACCCTTTACGACGAGCTCTTCGTCACCTCCATAAACGAGAAACATGTCCTTTGTCCTTTTCAGGTACTTCAGGATATTCTTGACCGCTGTCCAGTGTTCCTTGCCGGGATTACTTTGGTACCTTCCTACCAAACTTACGGCAAGGTTTACATCAGGTCTGGTACACAGCATGGCATACATAATAGATCCTATGGCTGAGGCATAGGGGATGACGCTCATCTCTTCTTTATCTTTTGCCGTGGTCGGGCATTGAGCCGAGCTCAATCTCACACCTTGCAATACAGGCAAGAACCCTTTCTTGGACTGATCCATTTTGAACTTCTTCAAAATCTTATCAAGGTATGTGCTTTGTGAAAGACCTATGAGGCGTCTCGATCTATCCCTATAGATCTTGATGCCTAATATGTAAGCAGCTTCTCCAAGGTCCTTCATTGAAAAACACTTATTCAAGTAGGCCTTAATGCTGTCCAAGAATTCTATATCATTTCCCATCAAAAGTATGTCATCTACATATAATATGAGAAATGCTACAGAGCTCCCACTCACTTTCTTGTAAACGCAGGCTTCTCCATAAGTCTGCATAAACCCAAACGCTTTGATCATCTCATCAAAGCGAATGTTCCAACTCCGAGATGCTTGCACCAGCCCATAAATGGATCGCTGGAGCTTGCATACTTTGTTAGCGTTCTTAGGATCGACAAAACCTTCCGGCTGCATCATATACAGCTCTTCCTTAAGATAACCGTTAAGGAATGCCGTTTTGACGTCCATCTGCCATATCTCATAATCATAGTATGCGGCAATTGCTAACATGATTCGGACGGACTTAAGCTTCGCTACGGGAGAGAAAGTCTCATCGTAGTCAATCCCTTGAACTTGCCGATAACCCTTAGCGACAAGTCGAGCTTTATAGATGGTGACATTACCATCCGCGTCCGTCTTCTTCTTAAAGATCCATTTGTTTTCTATCGCTCGCCGATCATCGGGCAAGTCAGTCAAAGTCCATACTTTGTTTTCATACATGGATTCTATCTCGGATTTCATGGCTTCTAGCCATTTGTTGGAATCTGGGCCCGCCATTGCTTCTTCATAGTTCGAAGGTTCACCGTTGTCTAACAACATGATTTCCAGGACAGGGTTGCCGTACCATTCTGGTGCGGAACGTGTCCTTGTGGACCTACGAAGTTCAGTAGCAACTTGATCCGAAGTACCTTGATCATCATCATTAATTTCCTCTTCAGTTGGTGTAGGCATCACAGGAACATTTTCCTGAGCTGCACTACTATCCTGTTCAAGAGGTAGTACTTCATCGAGTTCTACTTTCCTCCCACTTAGTTCTTTCGAGAGAAACTCTTTTTCCAGAAAGGATCCGTTCTTGGCAACAAAGATCTTGCCCTCGGATCTTAAGTAGAAGGTATACCCAATGGTTTCTTTAGGGTATCCTATGAAGACGCATTTTTCCGACTTGGGTTCGAGCTTTTCAGGTTGAAGTTTCTTGACATAAGCATCGCATCCCCAAACTTTTAGAAACGACAGCTTAGGTTTCTTCCCAAACCATAATTCATACGGTGTCGTCTCAACGGATTTAGACGGTGCCCTATTTAAAGTGAATGTAGCTGTCTCTAGAGCGTATCCCCAAAATGATAGCGGTAAATCGGTAAGAGACATCATAGACCGCACCATATCCAATAGAGTGCGATTACGACGTTCGGACACACCGTTACGCTGAGGTGTTCCAGGCGGCGTGAGTTGTGAAACGATTCCACATTTTCTTAAGTGTGTACCAAATTCGTGACTTAAATATTCTCCTCCACGATCCGATCGTAAGAATTTTATCTTTCGGTCACGTTGATTCTCTACCTCATTCTGAAATTCCTTGAACTTTTCAAAGGTCTCAGACTTGTGTTTCATCAAGTAGACATACCCATATCTACTCAAGTCATCAGTGAGAGTGAGAACATAACGATATCCTCCGCGAGCCTCAACGCTCATTGGACCGCACACATCGGTATGTATGATTTCCAACAAGTTGGTTGCTCGCTCCATTGTTCCGGAGAACGGAGTCTTGGTCATCTTGCCCATGAGGCATGGTTCGCATGTGTCAAATGATTCATAATCGAGAGACTCCAAAAGTCCATCAGCATGGAGCTTCTTCATGCGCTTGACACCAATGTGACCAAGGCGGCAGTGCCACAAGTATGTGGGACTATCGTTATCAACTTTACATCTTTTGGTATTCACGCTATGAATATGTGTAACATTACGCTCGAGATTCATTAAGAATAAACCATTGACCATAGGGGCATGACCATAAAACATATCTCTCATATAAATAGAACAACCATTATTCTCGGATTTAAATGAGTAGCCATCTCGTATCAAACGAGATCCAGATACAATGTTCATGCTCAAACTTGGCACCAAATAACAATTATTAAGGTTTATAACTAATCCCGTAGGTAAATGTAGAGGTAGCGTGCCGACGGCGATCACATCGACCTTGGAACCATTCCCGACGCGCATCGTCACCTCGTCCTTCGCCAGTCTCCGCTTATTCCGCAGCTCCTGCTGTGAGTTACAAATATGAGCAACGGCACCGGTATCAAATACCCAGGAGTTACTACGAGTACTGGTAAGGTACACATCAATTACATGTATATCAAATATACCTTTAGTGTTGCCGGCCTTCTTATCCGCTAAGTATTTGGGGCAGTTCCGCTTCCAGTGACCCTTCCCCTTGCAATAAAAGCACTCAGTCTCAGGCTTGGGTCCATTCTTTGACTTCTTCCCGGCAACTGGCTTACCGGGCGCGGCAACATCTTTGCCGTCCTTCTTGAAGTTCTTCTTACCCTTGCCCTTCTTGAACTTAGTGGTCTTATTGACCATCAACACTTGATGTTCTTTCTTGATTTCAACCTCTGCCGACTTCAGCATTGAAAATACTTCAGGAATGGTCTTCACCATCCCCTGCATATTGTAGTTCATCACAAAGCTCTTGTAGCTTGGTGGGAGCGACTGAAGGATTCTGTCAATGACCGCCTCATCCGGGAGGTTAATGTCCAGCTGGGACAGGCGGTTGTGCAACCCAGACATTTTGAGTATATGCTCACTGACAGAACTGTTTTCCTCCATCTTACAACTATAGAACTTGTCGGAGACTTCATATCTCTCGACCCGGGCATGAGCTTGGAAAACTAGTTTCAGCTCCTCGAACATCTCATATGCTCCGTGTTGCTCAAAACGCTTTTGGAGCCCCGGTTCTAAGCTGTAAAGCATGCCGCACTGAACGAGGGAGTAATCATCAGCACGTGTCTGCCAAACATTCAAATCGTCTTGCAGTGCTGGGAGAGCAGGTGGGTCACCTAACGGTGCTTCAAGGACATATGCTTTCTTGGCAGCTATGAGGATGATCCTAAGGTTCTGGACCCAGTCCGTATAGTTGCTGCCATCATCTTTCAGCTTGGTTTTCTCTAGGAACGCGTTGAAGTTCATGTTGACATGAGCGTTGGCCATTTGATCTACAAGACATATTTTGCAAAGATTTTAGACTAAGTTCATGATAATTAAGTTCATCTAATCAAATTATTTTAATGAACTTCCACTCAGATTTGACATCCCCTAGGTCATCTAAGTGTTACACGATCCGAGTTGACTAGGCCATGTCCGATCATCACGTGAGACGGACTAGTCATCGTCGGTGAACATTCTCATGTTGATCGTATCTTCCATACGACTCGTGTTCGACCTTTCGGTCTCCGTGTTCCGAGGCCATGTCTGTACATGCTAGGCTCGTCAAGTTAACCCTAAGTGTTTTGCATGTGTAAAACTGTCTTACACCCGTTGTATGTGAACGTAAGGATCTATCACACCCGATCATCACGTGGTGCTTCGAAACGACGAACTTTAGCAACGGTGCACAGTTAGGGGAGAACACTTCTTGAAATTGTTGTAAGGGATCATCTTATTTACTACCGTCGTTCTAAGTAAACAAGATGCATAAAACATAATAAACATCACATGCAATTATATAAGTAGTGACATGATATGGCCAATATCATATAGCTCCTTTGATCTTCATCTTCGGGGCTCCATGATCATCTTGTCACCGGCATGACACCATGATCTCCATCATCATGATCTCCATCATCGTGTCTTCATGAAGTTGTCACGCCAACGACTACTTCTACTTCTATGACTAACGCGTTTAGCAATAAAGTAAAGTAATTTACATGGCGTTCTTCAATGACACGCAGGTCATACAAAAAATAAAGACAACTCCTATGGCTCCTGCCGGTTGTCATACTCATCGACATGCAAGTCGTGATTCCTATTACAAGAACATGATCTCATACATCACAATATATCATTCATCATTCATCACAACTTCTGGCCATATCACATCACATGACAATTGCTGCAAAAACAAGTTAGACGTCCTCTAATTGTTGTTGCATCTTTTACGTGGCTGCAATTGGGTTCTAGCAAGAACGTTTTCTTACCTACGAATAACCACAACGTGATTTTGTCAACTTCTATTTACCCTTCATAAGGACCCTTTTCATCGAATCCGCTCCAACTAAAGTGGGAGAGACAGACACCCGCCAGCCACCTTATGCAACTAGTGCATGTTAGTCGGTGGAACCGGTCTCACGTAAGCGTACGTCTAAGGTTGGTCCGGGCCGCTTCATCCCACAATACCGCTGAAGCAAGATAAGACTAGTAGCGGCAAGCAAGTTGACAAGATCTACGCCCACAACAAAATTGTGTTCTACTCGTGCAATAGAGAACTACGCATAGACCTAGCTCATGATGCCACTGTTGGGGAACGTTGCAGAAAATTAAAAATTTTCCTACGGTTTCACCAAGATCCATCTATGAGTTCATCTAAGCAACAAGTCAAGGGAGTGAGTTTGCATCTACATACCACTTGTAGATCGCGTACGGAAGCGTTAGATGGAGCGGTGATGATGGAGTCGTACTCGCCGTGATTCAGATCATCGGAGATCCTAGCGCCGAACGGATGGCACCTCCGCGTTCAACACACGTACGGTGCGTGTGACGTATCCTCCTTCTTGATCCAGCAAGGGGGGAGGAGAGGTTGATGATGATGGCTCCAGCAGCAGCACAACGGCGTGCTGGTGGTGGAACAGCAGCACTCCGGCAGGGCTTCGCCAAGCACGTGACGGAGGAGGAAGAGGTGTAGCAGGGGGAGGGGGCGCCAGGACTTCAGGGTGCGGCTGCCCCTCTCCCCCTCCCTTTATATAGGCCCCCAGGGGGGGCGCCGGCCCTGGGAGATTCAATCTCCCAAGGGGGCGGCGGCCAAGGGGGAGGAGTGCCCCCCAAGGCATGTGGTGCGCCCCCCCCCCCCACCCTAGGGTTTCAACCCTAGGCGTAGAGGGTGGGCCTAGGGGGGCGCACCAGCCCACTATGGGCTGGCTCCCCTCCCACTTCAGCCCACGGGGCCCTCCAGGATGGGTGGCCCCACCCGGTGGACCCCCGGGACCCTTCCGGTGGTCCCGGTACAATACCGGGTGACACCGAAACTTTCCCGATGGCCGAAATACCACTTCCTATATATAATTCTTTACCTCCGGACCATTCCGAGACTCCTCGTGACGTCCGGGATCTCATCCGGGACTCCGAACAACATTCGGTATACTGCATACTCATATTCATACAACCCTAGCGTCACCGAACCTTAAGTGTGTAGACCCTACGGGTTCGGGAGACACGTAGACATGACTGAGACGGCTCTCGGGCAATAACCAACAGCGGGATCTGGATACCCATGTTGGCTCCCACATGCTCCTCGATGATCTCATCGGATGAACCGCGATGTCGAGGATTCGAACAACCCCGTATACAATTCCCTTTGTCATTCGGTACGTTACATGCCCGAGACTCAATCATCAGTATCCCAATACCTTGTTCAGTCTCATTATCAGCAAGTCACTTTACTCGTACCGTAATGCATGATCCCGTGACCAAACACTTGGTCACTTTGAGCTCATTGTGATGATGCATTACCGAGTGGGCCCAGAGATACCTCTCCATCATACGGAGTGACAAATCCCAGTCTCGATCCGTGTCAACCCAACAGACACTTTCAGAGATACCTGTAGTGCACCTTTATAATCACCCAGTTACATTGTGACGTTTGGTACACCCAAAGCACTCTTACGGTATCCGGGAGTTACACGATCTCATGGTCTAAGGAAGAGATACTTGACATTGGAAAAGCTCTAGCAAAACGAACTACACGATCTTGTGCTATGCTTAGGATTGGGTCTCATCCATCACATCATTCTCCTAATGATGTGATCCCGTTGTCAATGACATCTAATGTCCATAGTCAGGAAACCATGACTATCTGTCGACCAACGAGCTAGTAAACTAGAGGCTCACTAGGGACATGTTATGGTCTATGTATTCACACGTGTATTACGATTTCCGGATAATACAGTTATAGCATGAATAAAAGACAATTATCATGAACAAGGAAATATAATAATAATCCTTTTATTATTGCCTCTAGGGCATATTTCCAACACTACACAACTTTGAGAGGAACCAAGTTTGGACATTGGTTGAGAAGCCCGACAACAACCACAACATCATCGGTACCAAATGGGTGTTTCGCAACAAGCAAGATGAAGATGGACAAGTAGTTCGCAACAAAGCACGTCTCGTCTCCCAAGGCTACACACAAGTCGAAGGTATGGACTATGGTGAGACTTACGCCCCCGTTGCTAGACTTGAGTCCATTCGCATCTTACTTGCCTATGCTAATCACCATGATATCACCTTGTACCAAATGGACATTAAAAGTGCTTTTCTAAATGGTGAAATAGAGGAGGAAGTTTATGTTAAACAACCTCCCGGCTTTGTCAATCCTAAGAAACCCAATCATGTTTACAAACTTCACAAAGCTCTTTATGGTCTTAAACAAGCTCCTAGAGCATGGTATAAATGCTTGACCAAGTTCCTTATTGAAAAAGGCTTTGAAATTGGGAAAATTGATTCTACTCTTTTTACTAAAAGGGTTAATGGTGAAATCTTTGTGTGCCAAATTTATGTTGATGATATTATATTTGGTTCAACTAACCCTCATTTTAGTGAAAAGTTTGGAAAGCTAATGTCGGAGAAGTTTGAGATGTCTATGATGAGTGAACTCAAATTCTTTCTTGGTTTGCAAATCAATCAAACTAAGGAAGGTACTTTTGTCTCGCAAACAAATTACACCAAGGACTTATTCAAAAAGTTCAATATGCAAGAATACAAAGGTATGACTACACCCATGCCTACTAGTGGACATCTTGACTTAACCAAAGATGGTGAACCGGTTGATCAAAAGGTTTATCGCTCTATGATTGGTTCATTGTTATATCTATGTGCTTCACGTCCCGATATTATGCTAAGTGTGTGCATGTGTGCACGATATCAAGCTGCTCCTAAAGAATGTCATCTTAAGGCCGTGAAAAGGATAGTGAGATACTTAATCCATACACCAAATTTTGGCATTTGGTATCCTAAGAGGGCCTCTTTCGATCTTGTTGGCTATTCCGACTCGGACTATGCCGGAGACAAGGTTGATAGAAAGTCCACTTCGGGTACTTGTCAATTTCTTGGTAGATCTCTTGTGTCTTGGTCCTCCAAGAAACAAAACTTGGTATCCTTATCCACCGCCGAAGCTGAATATATTGCCGCTGGTTCATGTTGTGCTCAATTACTTTGGATGACCCAAACTCTTAAAGATTATGGGATATATGTGAGACATGTTCCATTGCTTTGTGATAATGAAAGTGCTATCAAAATTGGTCATAATCCTGTGCAACATTCTCGAACTAAGCATATTGAAGTTCGTCATCATTTCATTCGAGATCATGTTGCTAAGGGTGACATTGATCTTAAGCATGTTCGCACCGAAAAGCAATTAGCGGATATATTCACTAAACCTCTTGATGAGAAAGTGTTTTGCAGGTTAAGAGGAGAATTGAACATCATTGATGCTTCAAACTTGGAGTAGAAACTTCCATTGGATACATGCAAGACATGAGCTTATGACTAATCCTTGATATTTCTCTTATGATGAAAATCTTATGTCTTGGATATATTTGTATCTTGCATGTTATCTAACCCATGTAGGTACTTGGTTGAATCAAACTCCAGGAGATTGTAACCTACTCACATCTTGAGCAATCTCTACATCACCAAGTCTCTATACAAAGGTGGTTAAAGACAAGGAAGCACGAAACCATTCGAACATATCCTTTGACAAATTCTATGTTGAGTTTCATGATTGTCATTTTTGGATATACAAGTGCTCTTCCTTGCAAGAACTAACCCATGTAGGTAGATGGACTCAAATTCCAAGTGGTGCTCCAAATTCTTGATGAGCTACATCAACCTTGAGCAACCCACGCAAGTTCAACTACATGGACAACACCACCAACCAAGGTATGTTATTCCATCTTAGAGAAGCTTTACTCTGAGTCATGAGTTAAAGCAACTCGCCAAGATGTGAATACATCAAGATGCTTAAACGAAAAATGGCAACCCCATTTTGAGCTTAAACGATGAGTATGGCCTATGATCAAGTGATCTCACTTGACTCCTAAGTCAATATACTCTAACATAGGTGACTTTGTCGCCGACCATCTCTAGATGAAGTTCTCCTGTGTTCTTTTCTGAGTTTTTGCATTTGTCTCATGCATATGTGTTTCCCCTTTCAAAAAAAATTCATCTAGATTTCTTTCTGTTTTCTCTGCATTTTCTGCATCTAATTCCTTGCATATCTTTCAGTTAATTCCTTGCAAATCTTTGTGAGATCTTACTAGTCTAGTGAGTTGAGGTGACAAGTGTTTTCTCTGCGATGAACTCGGTTACACCGATTTGTTATTTTCGGTCCAACCGAATCTTTTCGGTACGACCGAAGCATACCACTCGGTGCCACCGATTTCATAACAGGAAAAACTCTTTGCCACATATTCTGTGTTTCTTCTGATCCAGCTCCACTCAATGAATCTTGTCCTCTACAAGCATCACATTTTCATCATTGCTTTGTTCTGTGTCTCAAGGACCAAACCCTTTGGACAAACTCCAGAAGACCCTTCTTGGAAATTGATGTCGAAGGGGGAGAGAAAGAACATCAAAGCTTATCATTTGGAGATAGAGAGAGAGCATCAAAACTTATCACCTTTCTTCTTAAGGGAGAGAGAGACCTTCTAGGGGGAGAGACCCTCAAAAGACGAGAGGGATCTCTAGGGGGAGAGGATACTTAAGTAGAAAGTATTTCTCAAGGATCCCAGATGCTTGGTGTTCAAGAGGAGAGATGTCCACATGTCTTCTTGAGGGGAGAGACATGTTCATATGATCTGTTGTGCTCATTTTGCATTAGCATACATTAGCTCTGAACTTTAGCTCTGATCATCATTCATATCTTTCAGCTCTGTTTTCCTTCAGCTCTGATTTTCTGTTCCCTATCTTCTCCCAGTATCCCATGTTAGATTCAAGGGGAGCAAGACATCTAAGGGAAAGAGATCATTTAAATTCATTGCATATCTTTACTTTTGGGGACATGTCTAATCCAATGTGGTACTCAGTACTCACTCTCTACATGTCATCCCAGTCTTGGTATTCTTGTGGTTTCTTCTGTTTGCTCTGGCTAGTAGATGCATCTGTCTTATCTAACCTTGTTTTCATAGGTTCATTCCATCCTAAGCCAACTCAAGACCACAAGGTAAGTATATGCATCACAACCATGTGTATGAGGAATTCTTGCTGATGTACATACTGTTTGCAAGAAGGACTCATGGGCATGAAGGTATTCTCTTTAATACTTTTTGCTCTGATGCATATAGCCAATATACATGTAACACATTGCCTGCTCTATCATGGATATGCTATCACATGCTTCTATATTTCATATTCACATGATTGCATACATGTAGGGGGAGCCTATGCTTGTTACATGTCTTTCCAAAGCTTTACTTGATATTCTTTATATCTTTATCTAAAGCTTTGATGTATGTTGCCAATAATTACCAAAAAGGGGGAGATTGAAAGCACAAGTGCTCCCTAGGTGGTTTTGGTAATTAATGACAACATATCTCTTGTTGGACTAACACTTTTATCTAGTATGTTTCAGATAAGTTCAACAATGGAGTGGCATGGACTAAAGGATGTGGGAACTCCTTCAAGATGCTAAGGACAAAGGATTGGCTCAAGCTTCAAGCTCAAGACTCTTCATTTTACATTTTAGTGATCCAAGATCACATTGAGTCTATAGGAAAAGCCAATACTATCAAGGAGGAATGAGGTGTTGCTTAATGAGCCTCTTGCTTCAAAGTGCTTCGTGATATGCTCCAAATACCCTCAACTACTTTCCCACTTCCACACATATGTCCTAAACCTAAAGTCAAACTCGGCCCCACTGATTCTTTCTATCCGGCGCCACCGAGTTTGGATGTCTTAGCCACTGCCACAAATCGTAGGCAAATCGGTCTCACCGATAGGGATCTCGGTCTCACCGAGATGGGATTGTAATCTCTCTGTGTATGTCCATTATCAAAATCGCTCTCACCGAGTTTGAGCAATGGTACTACCGAGATTACAATGCAAACTCTCTGGTTAACTTATTATCAAAATCGGTCCCACCGAGTTTGATAATCGGTCAAACTGAGTTTGCCTGACCAACTCTCTGGAAAGCTTATTACCAAAATCGGTCCCACCGAGTTTGTGTAATCGGTCTTACCGAGATTACGTTATGCCCTAACCCTAACCGAATCGGTCCCACCGAGTTTCATTCCGGTCCCACCGAAAACCCTAACGGTCACATTATTTGCTAAATCGGTCTGACCGAGTTTAACGATTCGGTCCCACCGAATTTGGTAGATTGTGTGTAACGGTTAGATTTTGTGTGGAGGCTATATATACCCCTCCACCTCCTCTTCATTCATGGAGAGAGCCATCAGACTGAACCTACACTTCCAGCATCCTATTTCTGAGAGAGAACTACCTACTCATGTGTTGACGCCAAGATATTCCACTCCTACCATATGAATCTTGATCTCTAGCCTTCCCCAAGTTGCTTTCCACTCAAACCCTCTTTCCACCAGATCCAAATCCTATGAGAGTGAGTTGAGTGTTGGGGAGACTATCATTTGAAGCACAAGAGCAAGGAGTTCATCATCAATGCACCATTTGTTACTTCTTGGAGAGTGGTGTCTCCTAGATTGGCTAGGTGTCACTTGGGAGCCTTCGACAAAGATTGTGGAGTTGAACCAAGGAGTTTGTAAGGGCAAGGAGATCACCTACTTCGTGAAGATCTACCGCTAGTGAGGCAAGTCCTTCGTGGGCGACGGCCATGGTGGGATAGACAAGGTTGCTTCTTCGTGCACCCTTCATGGGTGGAGCCCTCCGTGGACTCGCACAACCGTTACCCGTCGTGGGTTGAAGTCTCCATCAACGTGGATGTACGATTGCACCACCTATTGGAACCACGCCAAAAACATCCGTGTCTCCAATTGCGTTTGAATCCTCCAATCCCTTCCCTTTACATTCTTGCAAGTTGCATGCTTTACTTTCCGCTGCTCATATACTCTTTGCATGCTTGCTTGATATGTGTTGTGAATGTTAAACTTGTGCCTAAACTCCACTTAAACTTTAAAGAAACTTAAAAACTGCAACTTTGGTACTTAGTGTCTAATCACCCCCCCCCTCTAGACACCTCTTCTCAAGGTCCTACAGTATCCAAGAGCAAGGTCGGCCGGGTCTAGTTAGGGCATCCATGCCTTTGCTCGACTTAATGCGGCTATGGCTCCGGCTCTTGCGGACGCCTGCCTTAAGTCCTGGATCCGCTGAGGTAGCACAGCAAGACACTTCAGCACATCTTGTAGGAGGTGGGGAGTGGTATTTGACAAAGCTACAATAGCCAAGGCACGTTGTGACCCGGTGTGCAACTACTCCACTAGAGTGTAAACCACTTTTAGCTTGATCAACATATTTTGCTTCAGGTTTGTGCTCCTGGGGCCTGCATTCACAAACATAAGGTGAGCCGGAGATAATGATTACAATAGTCATCAAAGGAAGGATTAATATGCTTGAGGTTATGTACAGTAACTTACCAAAGATGGCCGAGACCATTTGAGATATCTGGTGCTTTAAGTCAGACAGCTCGGTTGTTGCTTCCGCAAGTGATGCCTCTGCTGTTTCGGCTCGAATCACCAGTGAAGCCTTCTCATCAGACCAGGTTTTCTTTTCCGCCTCAAACTCCCTTTTCAATTTCTCTTGTTCAGAGACGCTGAATTCAAACTTGGAGTTGGCCTTTTGGATTTCAAGCTCTTGAGTTGTCAAGCGACTTTTTAGATCATTAATTTCCGACTCAAATTTACTTATGCTGCCCTGCATTGATACCGGGTTATAGTCAGAATCATAGCAAGGTAACATTAAGTACCAAGCACTTTGCAAGCAAAGATACTTGGCACTTGGGGGCTAATGCATGCTGAAGAATTTTTTAACAAGGCTGACTTATGCTAAGAAATATGGTAAGATGGCATTAAGTCCCAAGCACTTTGCAAGCAAAGGTACTTGGCACTTGGGGGCTAATGTACAACACAAGTTCAAATGCATCTTGCTGCAACCAGGTTAAATATCTTTTGAACCGGATAGAGCAGGAGTAAGCAGTTTTCTAAAGTCTACAACATATTTATTCATAAGCAATAGACTTGGGGGCTGATACAGTAAGTAAGAATCAGGAAAAAAGCATAAATTATACCTCGGATTTTTGCTGTATCTGTTTTACCATGTCAATTTCTAGGTCACGACTATTCTGCACTTGATTTAGATAGCCTGAGACTATGTCGCCAATGCTTAAGTGAGTATAATCAGTAATGTCCAGCTTGGCCTTTCGGCGTTTGGAAATTTCCTCTTTAGCAGAGCATTTGGCAAGGACAGTGGGCTGCCCTGGTTCAACAAACTGAGACCTCAAAATCTCAACTTCCGGGTCATTTGTCTTGACCGGGCTAGGAGCCTCCGGGTTATCAGAACTGTTAAGAGTATCTTCGGCTTGCGGCTCAGAGGTTGGCTCTGGAATATTAGAAGTTGGTTCAGGCGGTGGCTGACGGGTGGAATTGTCAGGAGCAAACGTATCAAGCTCCGGTTCAGCCACGACCGGTTCTTGGGACGGCTTATTCTTCTTTGCCCTATTACTGGCTTTACTTGCATACTGCCGACAAAGGTAGAAGGATGAATACAAAAGTATGAGTAAGGTAAAGCCTAAGGAAAACAAAGTCACATTACTCGGGGGGCAATTTTGAAGGCCGGCATGTTCGATTGCATAGACTCGCCGGAAGAAGGAGAGGTATCCTGATAATTGGAGTCAGATGAATTGAGAGGTTGGCAGAAGTAACCCGCCAAAGGTAAAACAAAACGTAAATCGGAGATAAACTCAGTCCGACGCTTCCTGGTTACGTTAGGTAAGCCGGAGGAGAGGTCTACATCCTTGTTGTTCCGGGTCTGCCTCCGGCTTTCAAACTGTTGTTGCTTCAAAAGAAATTGAGGATCTTGGTAAGCCGAAGGATGTGAAAATCTTACTTTCCGGGTTACTCTTCGAATTTCTGACGCAACAGAGGCTCGGAGTGGGAGGAAATTATAGTTACCTCTTCCTCGGCAGCTCGGCTGTTCCCTATGTCTTCCTGAAAAGATGGAGTGTCAATAAAATAATGACAAAGGAGTCAGGAGAGTTAAAGGATTACCTCTTCCTCATCATCAGAAGTGTCGTCCAATTTGAGTAAATCTGAAGCGCTTGGTTTCTTCTTCCTTGAAGTTCCTGCGTTGGCGGCTTTTCTTTCAGCTCTTTTGGCCCCTCTGGCTTGTTTGGCTGCTTCATGGTTATATTTTACCTTCTAGAAGTTATCATCAGCCTGTGAAAAATGATAAGAGGTTATGAGTAAAGGCAAGACATAATATAGCAAAAAATATTCATCAGAGGTTGGTGACTCACAACAGGGCCCGGGTTCTTCTTGCAGAAGGGAAGTAAGCCAAAGGCATTACTTATCACCGCGCCTTCTTTCAACAATGATTGGGTCGTGGCTTCCACCACATCTTCCGGTAAGTCATCGGGGCTATGACGCATTGGGTCATCCTTCTCGCCGGAGTAAGTACACATTAAACCGGGTCAGCGGCTTAATGGAAGTACTCGCCAGGTAACCCAGACTCGGACTAAGTCGATGCCATCCAAGCCATTTCCCAGAAGAGCTTTGATTCTTATAATGGTGGGAACAAGTGGCAGACGTTCAACAACGGTTAATTTATCCGGCAGCGGGTGGTTGGACTCAAGGCGCAGAGCGCGGAAGCTGAGCAAAGGGTTCTCCTCAGCCGAAGAAGTGTCCTGGCAGTAGAACCACGTCTGATTCCAATCCTTTGGATGACTCGGCAGTTCAGTGTAAGGGAAAAGATAGTCTCTTCGCTGCTGAATTGAGATGCCACCGAGTTCAAGACTGGGCCCGTTGGCACGTTCATTCTGCCGGTTTAAGTATAAGAGCTCTCTAAATAAAAGTATATTGGGCTCTTCTCCAAGATACACCTCGCAGAAGACTTGGAAGTTGCAGATATTTGAGATATGAGATCAAAGAAATGCAAAACATCCCTGAAGAATTTTGAACTGGGCGGAGCAAAGCCCTGGTTCATGTGATTGGTGAACATGATTACCTTCCCTTTTTTGCGTAGAGGCTTCTCCTCTGACGGGTTAGGAGCACGATAAGACATGATCTCCTTCTTGGGCAGATGGCCGGATTTCACGACATCAGCCAAGATGCTCTCTGTGACAGTGGACTTAACCCAGTTGCAGGTCACGGGAGCTTTAGGAGCTTTGGGTGCCATTACGTAAATTGAAGCCTATGACAAAATAAGAGGTTCCGGTTTAAATTTAACCCGGAAGGAAGCATGTTAAGTTTAAACAAAATGGCGGCTTAAGAAGGGGCCTAATGACATATGGTTAACTATAACTCGTTGCCTAAAGCCGTTGTGAGAATTAGTAACATTTAAAAGACGTTTAAAAGTAGCAAGGAGCTGACAAGGCTATTAATTAACATTGTCTATCTTAAGCTGGAAGGGAGAGTTGCTGGAGTTAAAAGGGCTTAACAGAAACAGGTTTTGCAGTTGACAGATATTATTTTGGATCAAACGGGTGCATAGAAAGAAATTTTTTGTGACCCAAAACTAGTGCAGAAGAGTTCATCAGTGCTAATCAAGGCTTCTGTACATTAAAGGGATCTATCTGCAGTTGGAAACAGGTGTGAGAAAACCACCGCAAATGTTCGGTATTATCTGATGATCAGAAAAGGGTATCGGAGGTGAAATCTATCAAGGGTTTGCAATGCGCGGCAACGAACGCAGACGAACTCGAGATGCTGTAATGCAGATCTAAGATAGGGAAGGAAATGAACTTACGGATGCAGACTGGCTGCGGAGGTTCGCCATCGTGTTTCTCTGGTCCAACCAGGTTGATGCAGCAGCCTGAGTTGGTGAAGACGAGGAGATCTGCAACGTCGGCAGCGGCGGAGCTCGAACGACAGAGAGGCAGCGAGAAGAAGAAGACGACTGAAGGGGGAGAATGGGAAAGACCTACGTCGTGCCTATTTATAAGGAAACGATGACTGAGGCGGCACGAGAAACGAGGAGATAAGCATTATTATCCAGCGGCCTCGATGCCTCGGTTTTCGGAGCGGTCACTAAAAGCAAAGATCCGTTGGAAGATATGGTGGAGTAAAAAAATGATGAAGGTGATGTCATGACGGGCTAACACGGATCCAGAAGATGACATCATGGCGGGTTAAAAAACCTTTACACGGGCAGAAGGCTAAAGGTTTATTTTTTAAGGTATGTTAAGATTGACATGAAGATGGCGGTTCCAACCAATCTGGGGCCTAATGTTGGGGATATAACTATTTGTTAAGCCGCCCAGAAGGGGCCGGTTTATGCAAAGAAGACTCGTCATTAGGATGGCGGTTCACTAAAGGGCCTAAAGCCCACCAGCTACTGGAGGCCCATTGTAGTAAACCGCCACAATGGCGTGACTTGTATTGTAAGGTAGATTTAACTAGTCACCGAGCCGGACACTGTTTAGGAGCCGGCCGGGACTCTGTAAGCCGCAGGGCGCCAACCCGTGTATATAAGGGGGCGACCCGCTGGTGGCTAAGGACAGGAAACAACTCGTCGAGAAACAGGCATAGCGTATCTCTCTCCCTGGTCATCGAAACATCAAGCAATACCAACCCAACTAGATGTAGGCCTTACCTTCATCGTAAGGGGCCGAACTAGTATAAACCTCTCGTGTCTCTTGTCCCGATTAACCCCTTCAAGCTTCCTAGTTGCGATGGCTCCACGATTAAGTCCTTTCACTAGGACATCTGATGTGACAATTCCACGACAGTAAGCGTAATATCGGTCTGAGCCGCTTCATCCAACAATACCGCCGAATCAAAGTATGACATGCCGATAAGTAGTATGACTATTACCGCCCACAACTCTTTGTGTTCTACTCATGCATATAACATCTACGCATAGACCTGGCTCGGATGCCACTGTTGGGGAATGCGGTAATTTCAAAAAAATTCCTACGATCACGCAAGATCTATCTCTAGGTGATGCATAGCAATGAGTGGGGAGAGTGTTGTCTACGTACCCTCATAGACTGAAAGCGGAAGCGTTATGACAACGCGGTTGATGTAGTCATATTGTTGGGGAACATAGTAATTTCAAAAAAAAAATCCTACGCACACGCAAGATCATGGTGATGCATAGCAACGATAGGGGAGAGTGTCGTCCATGTACCCTCGTAGACCGTAAGCGGAAGCGTTATGACAACGCGGTTGATGTAGTCGTACGTCTTCATGATCGACCGATCCAAGTACCGAACGTATGACACCTCCGCGATCTGCACACGTTCATCTCAGTGACATCCCATGAACTCACGATCCAGTAGAGCTTCGAGGGAGAGTTTCGTCACCACGACGGCGTGATGACGGTGTTGATGAAGCTACCGATGCAGGGCTTCGCTTAAGCACCGCTATGATATGACCAAGGTGGATTATGGTGGAGGGGGCACCGCACACAGCTAAAGATCAATGATCAAATTGTGTCATGAGGTGCCGCTGCCCTCGTATATAAAGGAGCTTGGGGGGAGGCGGCCGGCCTGGAGGAGGGCACACCAAGGGGGGAGTTCTACTCCCATCGGGAGTAGGACTCCTCCTTTCCTAGTAGGAGTAGGAGAAGGGGGAAGGAGGAGAGAGGGGGGAAGGAAAGGGGAGCGCCGCCCCCACTACTAGGAAAAGGCTAATTAGTGGCGCACCTGTTTTGGCCATTAATGGCGCACTACAGGTGCGCCACTATCATCACACCACTAGTAATTTTTAGTAATGGCGCACCTATAGTGCGCCATTACTATGCCTAGAGGTGCGCCATTACTATCTGACTTAGTAATGGCGCACCACATAGAATTGCGCCATTACTAACAAATTTTTTTCAAATTGATTTATTTTTTCAAAAAAAAAAATCATTTTTTTCAATTTTTTTCTTAATCTCGGGTCAATATGCTTAATCTGAAGTCAAATCGCACTCCATGGTCAAACTTCCTGAAAGGTCACTCATCCTCACACTACTCCAGCCCAAGCACGCTTAACTTCAGAGTTCTATCCAACCCCAGCACCAGCTCACTTAACAGGCACTTGTTGATATATCTAGCATATCAATCATATTAAACCTTATCGATGTCTAGGACTTTGTTCATGTTCATGAGTGTGCTGAAATTTTGAAAAAATATTTCAAACTTCCATTCATATTACGTATCATATTTTGAACATTTTTTCCAAACAAAAAAAATCGAAACTAATTTTTTTTCTGTTACTAGTGGCGCACCTAGCAAATGGTGCGCCACTACTAAGTTTGAATTTTTTTTCCATTTTTCCCCTCTAGATCTTAAAAGCCCTGTATTTTTATTCTGTTAGGTTTTTGGGATTCTAAAAATCTTCAACGGAATTCGAATCTAACTTTTTGAGTAGATGATTTTTCATATAAAAATCTTTTTAATCCGAGTTCGTATGCAAAAGTTATTCCCATTTTACAAATTCCAGAGAGATTTTGCAAATAAAGTCGAAATTCATATTTGTAAATTTTTCCAACAAGTAGACCACATATCACACGGGAAATTTATTTTCTTGTATTTTTTTGAAATTTCCATCATTTTCTTTTATTTATTTTTAAAACTAAAAAGGCGATCCATTGGGGGGGGGTGCATTCAGTGGAACTTTTGGTCAAAGTTAGCAATGGCGCACCGCGGGTGTGGTGCACAATTACTAGTTTAACTAGTAATTGCGCACCACACCCGCGCTGCGCCATTACTAAATTTGAAAAACAAATAAAAAAATTGTTAGTAGTGGCGCACCGAGGGTGTGGTGCGCCATTACTAGTTTTGAGAAAAAATTGTTAGTAGTGGCGCACCGAGGGTGTGGTGCGCCATTACTAGTTTAACTAGTAATGGCGCAATATCCCATGGTGCGCCATTACTAGTTTAAAAAAATAAAAAAATTGTTAGTAGTGGCACACTGTGGATGTGGTGCGCCATTAGTATTTGGAGTTTAATGGCTTACCTACACATGGTGCACAGTGGCGCACCCATTTGTGGTGCGCCATTAATGTCCGTATTGGCTATAGCACTTTTCCTTGTAGTGCCCCCTCCATGTCCAATTAGGACTAGAGGGGGAGGGAGCGCGCGGCCCTGCCTTAGCCGCCCCTCCTCTTCTCCACTAAGGCCCAAAAGGCCCATTACACTCCCCGGGGGGTTCCGGTAACCCCCCGGTACTCCGGTATATGCCCAAACTTGCCCGGAACACTTCCGAAGTCCAAACATAGTCATCCAATATATCGATCTTTATGTCTCGACCATTTCGAGACTCCTAGCCATGTCCGTGATCATATTCGGGACTCTGAACTACCTTCGCTACATCAAAACACATAAACTCATAATACCGATCGTCACCGAATGTTAAGCGTGCGGACCCTACGGGTTTGAGAACTATGTAGACATGACCGAGACACGTCTCCGATCAATAACCAATAGCGAAACCTGGATGCTCATATTGGATCCTACATATTATACAAAGATCTTTATCGGTCAAACCGCATAACAACATACGTTGTTCCCTTTGTTATCGGTATGTTACTTTCCCGAGATTCGATCGTCGGTATCTCAATACCTAGCTCAATCTCGTTACCGGCAAGTCTATTTACTCGTTGCATAATGCATCATCCCGCAACTAACTCATTAGTCACATTGCTTGCAAGGCTTATAGTGATGTGCATTACCGAGAGGGCCCAGAGATACCTCTCGGACGATCGGAGTGACAAATCCTAATGTTGATCTATGCCAACTCAACAAGTACCACCGGAGACACCTGTAGAGCACCTGTATGATCACCCAGTGGTGTTGTGATGTTTGGTAGCACAAAAAGTGTTCCTTCGGTAATCGGGAGTTACATAATCTCATAGTCATAGGAACATGTATAAGTTATGAAGAAAGCAATAGCAGTAAACTAAAATGATCAAGTGCTAAGCTAACGGAATGGGTCAAATCAATCACATCATTCTCCCAGTGATGTGATCGCGTTTATCAAATGACAACTCATGTCTATGGTTAGGAGACCTTAACCATCTTTGATCAACGAGCTAGTCTAGTAGAGGCATACTAGTGACACTATGTTTGTCTATCTATTCACACATGTATTATGTTTCCGATTAATACAATTCTAGCATGAATAATAAACATTTATCATGAAATAAGGAAATAAATAATAACTTTATTATTGCCTCTAGGGCATATTTCCTTCATGTACGTCTTCACGATCCGACCGATCCAAGTACCGAACGTACGACACCTCCGTGTTCAGCACACGTTCAGCTCGATGACGTCCCTCGTACTCTTGATCCAGTTGAGGCCAAGGGTGAGGTCCTTCAGCATGATGGCATGGCAACGGTGATGATGATGCTACCGGTGCAGGGCTTCGCCTAAGCTCCGCAACGGTATGATCGAGGTGTGTAACTGTGGAGGGGGGCACCGCACATGGCTAAAAGATCAACTTATGTGTTCTAGGGTTCCCCCTTGCCCCCATATATAAAGGAGGGAGGGGAGGCCGGCCAGCCCTCCTTGGTGCGCCCGAAAAGGGGGAATCCTACTAGGACTACAAGTCCTAGTAGGTTTCCACCAAGAAGGAGAGAGGGGAAGGAAGGAGAGGGAGAGAGGGAGAAGGAAAGGGGGGGGCGCCGCCGCCTTCCCTTGTCCTATTCAAACTCAAGATGGGGGGGCGTCCAACCCTTCTGTAGCCCTCCTCTCTCTCCACTAAGGCCCATCTAGGCCCATTAGTTCCTCGGGGGGTTCCGGTTTTATCCGAAACTTCTCCGGAACACTTCCAGTGTCCGAATATAGTCGCCCAATATATCAATCTTTAAGTATCGACCATTTCGAGACTCCTCGTCACGTTTGTGATCTCATCCGGGACTCCAACAAACTTCGGTCATCAAAAACACATAACTCATAATACATATCATCATCAAATGTTAAGCGTGCGGACCCTACGGGTTCAAGAACTATGTAGACATGACCAAGACACATCTCTGGTCAATAACTAGTAGCGGAACCTGGATGCTCATATTGGCTCCTAAATATTCTACGAAGATCTTTATCGGTCAAACCGCATAACAACATATGTTGTTCCCTTTGTCATTGGTATGTTACTTGCCCGAGATTCGATCGTCGGTATCTCAATACCTAGTTCAATCTCGTTACCGGCAAGTCTCTTTACTCATTAGTCACAATGCTTGCAAGGCTTATAGTGATGAGTATTACCGAGAGGGCCCAGGGACACCTTTGCAAAACACGGAGTGATAAATCCTAATCTCGATCTATGCCAACCCAACAAACACCTTCGGAGACACCTATAGAGCACCTTTCTAATAACCCATTTATGTTGTGACATTTGGTAGCACACAAAGTGTTCCTCCGGTATTCGGGAGTTGCATAATCTCATAGTCCGAGGAACTTGTATATGTCATGAAGAAAGCAGTAGCAATGAAACTAACACAATCATAATGCTAAGCTAACAAACGGGTCTTGTCCATCACATCATTCTCCTAATGATGTGATTCCGTTCATAAAATGAAAGCACATGTCTATGGTTAGGAAATATAACCATCTTTGATTAACAAGCTAGTCAAGTAGAGGCATACTAGGGACTATATGTTTTGTCTATGTATTCACACATGTACTAAGTTTCCGGTTAATACAATTCTAGCATGAATAATAAACATTTATCATGAATTAAGGAAATAAATAATAGCTTTATTATTGCCTCTAGGGCATATGTCCTTCAGATATGGCCATCATCATCTTGTGCCTTTGATATCCATCTCCAAAGCACCGTCATGATCACCATCGTCATCGGCGCAACACCTTGATCTGCATCGTAGCATCGCTGTCGTCTCGCCAACTATTGCTTCTACAACTATCGCTACCGCTTAGTGATAAAGTAAAAACAATTACATGGCTATTGCATTGCATACAATAAAGTGACAACCATATGGCTCCTGCCAGTTGCCGATAACTCTATTACAAAACATGATCATCTCATACAATAAAATATAGCATCATGTCTTGACCATATCACATCACAACATGCCCTGCAAAAACAAGTTAGACGTCCTCTACTTTGTTGTTACAAGTTTTACGTGGCTGTTACGGGCTTAGCAAGAACCGTTCTTACCGACGCATCGTCAAGTGTGTTGTTTTAGCCTTCAACAAGGACCGGGCGTAGCCACACTTGATTCAACTAAAGTTGGAGAAACAGATACCCACAAGCCACCTGTGTGCGAAGCACGTCGGTAAAACTAGTCTCGCGTAAGCGTACGTGTAATGTCGGTCTGGGCCGCTTCATCCAACAATATCGTCGAATCAAAGTATGACATGCTGGTAAGCAGTATGACTATTATCGCCCACAACTCTTTGTGTTCTACTAATGCATATAACATATACGCATAGACCTGGCTCGGATGCCACTGTTGGGGAACGCAGTACTTTCAAAAAAATTCCTACGATCATGCAAGATCTATCTAGGTGATGCATAGCAACGAGAGGGGAGAGTGTTGTCTACGTACCCTCATAGACCGATAGCTAAAGCATTATGACAACGCGGTTGATGTAGTCATACGTCTTCATGATTCGACCAATCCTAGCACCGAAGGTACAGCACCTCCACGATCTGCACACATTCAGCTCGGTGACGTCCCATGAACTCTAGATCTAGCTAAGATCGAGGGAGAGTTTCTTTAGCACGACGGCATGATGACAGTGATGATGAAGTTACCGATGTAGGGCTTCACCTAAGCACTACAACGATATGACCAAGGTGGAAATCTATGGAGGGGGGCACCGCACACGGCTAAACAATCAACTTTGTGTCTATGGGGTGCCCCCCTCCCTTGTATATAAAGGAGTGGAGGAGGGGAGGGCTGGCCCTCTCATGGCGCGCCCAAGGGGAGGAGTCCTACTCCTAGTAGGAGTAGGTTTCCCCCCTTCCCTAGTTGGAGTAAGAGAAGAAGAAAGAGGGAGAGGGAGAGAAGGAAAGGGGGGCGGCCCCCTCCCAATTCGGATTGGGCTTGGGGGGCGCGCCCCCACCTTGGCCACCTCCTCCTCTCATCCACCTTGGCCCATTAAGTCCCATTAACTCCCCGGGGGGTTCCGGTAACCTCCCGGTACTCTGGAAAAATGTCCGAACCACCCGGACCCTTTCCAATGTCCAAACATAGCCTTCAAATATATCAATCTTTATATGTCAACCATTTCGAGACTCCTCATCATGTCCGTGATCACATCCGGGACTCCGAAAAACCTTTGGTATATCAAAACACATAAACTCATAATACCGATCGTCATCGAACGTTAAGCGTGCGGACCCTACGGGTTGGAGAAATATGTAGACATGACCGAGACTCACTTCCGGTCAATAACCAATAGCGGAACCTGGATGCTCATATTGGTTCCTACATATTCTACGAAGATCTTTATCGTTCAAACCGCATAACAACATATGTTGTTCACTTTGTCATCGGTATGTTACTTGCCCTAGATTCGATCATCGGTATCTCAATGCCAACCTCGTTACCGGCAAGTCTCTTTACTCGTTCCGTAATGCATCATCCTGCAACTAATTCATTAGTAAAATTTCTTGCAAGGCTTATAGTGATGTGCATTACTGAGAGGTCCCAGAGATACCTCTCCGTAACACGGAGTGACAAATCCTAATCTCGATCTATGCCAACCCAACAAACCCCATCGGAGACACCTGTAGAGCATCTTTATAATCACCCAGTTATGTTTGTGACGTTTGATAGCACAGTAAGTGTTCCTCCGATATTCGGGAGTTGCATAATCGCATAGTCATAGGAACATGTATAAGTCATGAACAAAGCAATAACAATAAATAAACGATCATAGTGCTAAGCTAACGGATGGGTCAAGTCAATAACATCATTCTCTAATGATGTGATCCCGTTCAAATGAAAACACATGTCTATGGCTACGAAACTTAACCATCTTTGATTAACGAGCTAGTCAAAGTAGAGTGAAAGGATCGATATGGTTGACTAGAGGGGGGGTGAATAGGCAACTAACAATTTTAAGCTTTTCTTTAACAATTTAAACCTTGCAACAAAATAGGTTGTATAGATATGCAACTACGTGGACAACCTATATGATGCAAAGACAACTAGCACACAAGCAAGCAATAGATACAACACAAGTAAGTTTGCAAAAGTAAAGGCACTAAATAACCAAGAGTGGAGCCGGTGAAGAAGAGGATGTGTTACCGAAGTTCCTTCCTTTTAAGGGGAAGTACATCTCTGTTAGAGCGGTGTGGAGGCACAATGCTCCCCAAGAAGCCACTAGGGCCACCGTAATCTCCTCACGCCCTCACACAATGTGAGATGTCGTGATTCCACTATTGGTGCCCTTGAAGGTGGCGACCGAACCTTTACAAACAAGATTGGGGCTATCTCCACAACACTTGGAGGCTCCCAACAACACCACGAAGCTTCACCACAATGGAGTATGGCTTCGAGGTGACCTCAACCGTCTAGGGTGCTCAAACACCCAAGAGTAACAAGATCCGCTAGGGATTAGTGGGGGGAATCAAATTTCTCTTGGTGGAAGTGTAGATCGGGGCCTTCTCAACCAATCCCGAGCAAATCAACAAGTTTGATTGGCTAGGGAGAGAGATCGGGCGAAAATGGAGCTTGGAGCAACAATGGAGCTTTTGGGGAAGAGGTAGGTCAACTTTGGGGAAGAAGACACCTTTATATAGTGGGGGAAACAATCCAACCGTTACCCCCCCCCCAAACAGCCACGCATAGAGCGGTACTACCGCTTGGGCAGGGCGGTACTACCGCTGATAAGCGGTACTACCGCTCCCTTCCAGTGGTACTACCGTGCTGACGAGGAATGCAGGGTCCTGGCCCCAGAGCAGTACTACCGCGGAAGTATAGGCGGTACTACCGCTTGGAGCGGTACTACCGCCCCTACTGCCGCTACTAGTACCGTAAAACCTGACACGAAAAACAGCAATCGAGAATCGAGGCGGTAGTAGCCCGGAACCACTGTGGTACTACAGCCGAAGTTCGCAAGCGGTACTACCGCTCGGGGAGCGGTACTACTGCTTGACGAGCTTCGGCGGTACTACCGCTGAGGACCGCGGTACTACCGCTGGGACAGGACAGGCAGACACAGATTAGGAAAGATAGCTCCAATGAAGCGGAAGCATCGGGTGTGATAAGGATGTGTATGTGTTGATTCCACCCTAGCCTTCCCAAAGCGGATCCCCTCTTGATAGTACGGTGACTCCTACGAAACTAGACCACCAGCAAAGAAACGAAGGAGCTACACCATCTTGAATAAAACACCGAGGGGAAGTAATCGTCTCGTGCCAAAGGATGAATCTCTGAAAGAACTCAACGCACATGATTAGTCCGCAAAAGCATTGTCATCAATCACCAAAACATCTTGGGGATAAATATGCCCTTACAATCTCCCCCTTTTTGGTGTATTGATGACAATACGGGATTTGCACAAACAGGAAAGATATAGGATCGACGCAAAACCCCACCGTCCTAAAATGTAGAAGGGCTCCTCCTGGATGTGTGCTGTCTAGATAAGTGCTTTGGACTGCACGGCACAGATACCAGGATCAACGCTCCCCCTACATTTTAGAGACCAACTACCTAAGCATGATATATGAGAGCAACATAGATAACAGGATAAGCATGCAACTCATAAGCTAGATAGACATAGATAATGATACTCGAAAGATAAGGTAGCATATGTCTCACACCATATGACTAGAACTTAGGTCTCACTGACACAAGCCAGACACAAACCAAACCAGGCAAACTGCGAGAAAACACACACGATGGAAGACACAACACAAATCCCTAAACTCTCTCCCCCTTTGGCATCGAGACACCAAAAAGGAGAGGGAGTGTTGCTACAGCTCCAGGTGATAGCAAGAGAATCAGGTCTCAGCAGGATCGTCTGTGCCACCATCGTCGGTCGGTAAGTGCTCGGCATCAGAATCGGTCCACGGGCAGTGCTGCTGAATCCACTCCTCCTCCTCAGTAAGCTGGTCCTCAGATCCACTGTTAACGGTGGCACCCAACTGGCGCATGAGCTCCTTGCGACGACGATGGGCCTTCTTCTCACCCACATGAGTCATGTACTGACCGTGAGCCTCCATGCAGAGCAACTTCTTCATCTTGAGCTTGAGCTTCTTTGCCCAAGAGGGCTCTGCCGCAGAAGGCACATAGTCATCATCATCCTCAGCCTCAGCCTCCTCCTCGATCTCCATGGCAGTGGCAGACGAAGGGACTCCAGATTTAGGGACCTGAGAGCCCCAGTTGTCCTTCTTCCTCAGACGCTTGATGTCGTGAGAAACCAACTCCCCGGTCTCTAGCATCACTTGGGGATAAACACGACCCTAGGCCTTCTCAATAAGCAGCATGATGAACAGACCATAAATTGGTCACTTGCGCTCGGAGATAGCAGATAAAAGCTCAGACCACATAACATGGGATATGTACAGGGATTCTCCGGTGTTTTGTTCCTTCTCACGCTGGCAGAAGAGAAGCATGTCCACGAGATAAGAGTGAACCATATCCAGATTCCCGATGCGAGGGAAAAGAGTCTCACGGAAGACACGGTGAAGAATGTCCAGAAAGGCAGGAAGATCATATGTTTCCTTCTTCGTCTTAGGGTTGATCTTGAAAGTGCGGTACGACCATAGAGCTTGCTTGTGAGTGGCGGCGGTGTTGCGGTGTGGGCGAAAGCCAACGGGAGACGCAAGCCCTTGATATTCCACCCCAATCAATTCCATGAACATCAAAGATGTCGATGTCGATGTCGATATGGTCGGTGTCGGTGGAGTGCACGTTAACAAAGAGGTTCCTCTTGGCCTTCAGAACATCAAAGAAGATGGCAAACTAAAACCTGTTCCAGAACGGACGGTTGACCAAAGTGGGATCTTGGTCTGCCTCATAGGGGTTGCGGCGACGTCTTGCCCAGAACTCCTTGGCTGGCATTTCTGGCATAGTTTTGCCAGGCTTCGGCTTGACACCAGTCTTCTTCTGGAGTTAGGGTGAAGGAGGAGCACTTGAGGAACCTCCTGCAGACTCAGTTGTGCGGTACCACTTTGATGTGGCACGACCGGGGTTAGTACGTCGAGCCTGATGCTCAGGAAGCTCATCACCTGGAACCACACACAAGAACACGCAAACAACCAGAAAGAACGAGCATAAGCCACCAAACACAACGAAAAAGGATCACTGATTAGTAAAAGTATGGTGGAACCTAGTAGAGAGCGGTAGTACCGCAACCTGTGAGCGGTAGTACCGCTCCAAGCGGTAGTACCTCTCCAGAGGGAGTGGTAGTACCGCTCGAGACGGGAAACAGCAGTTTCCTACTACCGTGGTCAGATCCGGCACTACCGTCCTACCAAATTAAAAAATACTCCTACCAAACACCAATCCAAACTGCCTAGAAGCCTTCTCCATCCTACTCAAGCCTAGATTTGGCCAAAAATCTAGAGATGCAACTACTATTGCCCCTAAGATGCTAGATTGGAAATCCAGACAAGAAGAGAGAGGGAACGGGGGCAATACCGGCATCCATGGCAAGAGGACAAGGTGGGGATTGTTTCCACCGAAGGAAATGGAGAGGAGCCCTCCCGCGACGCCGATTGCTGGAGAGACGAACAGAGCGTGGGGGTGAGCGAATGGGTATGGGGGAGAAGAAAACTCCCCTTGCCCCCGATATAACCCCCTGCCCCCGCCTCGCAGCGGTAGTACCGCGCTGGTGGGCAGTAGTACCGCTTGGAGCGGTAGTACCGCACACCACCAGCGGTAGTACCGCTCAGCAACCACAGGCCTCTAGACACACGGCTTAAGCTCAAAAAGAACGGAAAAACAAAGCCAAGGAAAAAGGAAAGACCAATAAGGCCACAAAAACACTAACAACGGACAAGAACACACCTCTTCAAGAGAGGGCGGTGGCCGAGGCTGTTGGGGAACGTAGTAATTTCAAAAAAATTCCTACGTACACGCAAGATCATGGTGATTACATAGCAACGAGAGGGGAGAGTGTTGTCCACGTACCCTCGTTGACTGTAAGCGGAAGCGTTATGACAATGCGGTTGATGTAGTCGTACGTCTTCACGATCCGACCGATCCAAGCACCGAACGTACGGCACCTCCGAGTTCAGCACACGTTCAGCTCGATGACGATCCCCGGGCTCCGATCCAGCAAAGCTTCGGGGATGAGTTCTGTCAGCACGACGGCATAGTGATGATGATGATGTTCTACCGGCGCAGGGCTTCGCCTAAACTCCGCGACGATATGACCGAGGTGGAATATGGTGGAGGGGGGCACCGCACACGGCTAAGGAACGATCCGTAGATCAACTTGTGTTATTGTGAGGTGCCCCCCTGCCCCCGTATATAAAGGAGGGAGGGGGAGGTGCGGCCGGCCAGGAGGGGCGCGCCAGGAGGACTCCTCCTCCCACCGGGAGTAGGACTCCCCCCCCCCTTCCTTGTTGGAGTAGGAGAGAAGGAAAGAGGGGGAGAGGAGGAAGGAAAAGGGGGCTGCACCCCTTGTCCAATTCGAACCAGAGGGGGGCTGTGCACCTCCTTCCTTTTGGCCTCTCTCCTCTATTCCCGTATGGCCCAATAAGGCCCATATACTCCCCGACGAATTTCCGTAACTCTCTGGTAATCCGAAAAATATCCGAATCACTCGGAACCTTTCCGAACTCCGAATATAGTCGTCCAATATATCGATCTTTACATCTCGACCATTTCGAGACTCCTCGTCATGTCCCCGATCTAATCCGGGACTCCAAACTCCTTCGGTACATCAAAACTCATAAACTCATAATATAACTGTCATCGAAACCTTAAGCGTGCGGACCCTACGGGTTCGAGAACTATGTAGACATGACCTAGAACTATTCTTGGTCAATAACCAATAGCGGAACCTGGATGCCCATATTGGCTCCTACATATTCTACGAAGATCTTTATCGGTCAAACCGCATAACAACATACTTTGTTCCCTTTGTCATCGGTATGTTACTTGCCCGAGATGCGATCGTCGGTATCCAATACCTAGTTCAATCTCGTTACCGGCAAGTCTCTTTACTCGTTTACGTAATGCATCATTCCGTAACTAACTTATTATCTACATTGCTTGCAAGGCTTATAGTGATGTGCATTACCGAGAGGGCCCAGAGATACCTCTCCGAGAATCGGAGTGACAAAACCTAATATCGAAATACGCCAACCCAACATGTACCTTTGGAGACACATGTAGTACTCCTTTATAATCACCCAGTTACGTTGTGACGTTTGGTAGCACCCAAAGTGTTCCTCCGGTAAACGGGAGTTGCATAATCTCATAGTTATAGGAACATGTATAAGTCATGAAGAAAGCAATAGCAATATACTAAACGATCAAGTGCTAGGCTAACAGAATGGGTCATGTCAATCACATCATTCTCCTAATGATGTGATCCCGTTAATCAAATGACAACTCTTTTGTCCATGGTTAGGAAACATAACCATCTTTGATAAACGAGCTAGTCAAGTAGAGGCATACTAGTGACACTATGTTTGTCTATGTTTTCACACATGTATTATGTTTCCGGTTAATACAATTCTAGCATGAATAATAAACATTTATCATGATATAAGGAAATAAATAATAACTTTATTATTGCCTCTAGGGCATATTTCCTTCAGTCTCCCACTTGCACTAGAGTCAATAATCTAGTTCACATCCCCATGTGATTTAACACCAATATTCACATTTGTATGTGATTAATACCCATAGTTCACATCGTCATGTGATCAACACCCAAAGGGTTTACTAGAGTCAATAATCTAGTTCACATCGCTATGAGATCAACACCCAGAGAGTACTAAGGTGTGATCATGTTTTGCTCGTGAGAGAAGCTTAGTCAACGGGTCTGTTACATTCAGAGCCGTATGTATTTTGCAAATATTCTATGTCTACAATGCTTTGCATGGAGCTACTCTAGCTAATTGCTCCCACTTTCAATATGTATCCAAATTGAGACTTAGAGTCATCTGGATCGGTGAAAAAGCTTGCACCGATGTAACTTTTTACGACGGGCTCTTTTATCACCTCCATAATCGAGAAGTATTTCCTTAGTCCTTACTAAGGATATTCTTGACCGTTGTCCAGTGATCTACTATTAGATCAAAATTGTATTCCTTTGCCAAACACAGAGCAAGGTATATAGTAGGTCTGGTTCACAGCATAGCATACTTTATAGAACCTATGACTGAGGCATAGGGAATGACTTTTCATTCTCTTTCTATTTTTTGCCATAGTCGGGTTTTGAGTCTTACTCAACTTCACACCTTGCAACACAGGCAAGAACTTCTTTCTTTGACTGTTCCATTTTGAACTACTTCAAAAAATTTATCAAGGTATGTACTCATTGAAAAACTTATCAAGCGTCTTGATCTATCTATATAGATCTTGATGCTCAATGTGTAAGCAGCTTCACCGAGGTCTTTCATTGAAAAACCTTTTATTCAAGTATCCTTTTATGCTATCCAGAAATTCTATATCATTTCCAATCAACAATATGTCTTGCACATATAATATCAGAAATGCTACAGAGCTCCCACTCACTTTCTTCTAAATACAGGCCTTTCCAAAAGTCTGTATAAAACCATATGCTTTGATCAACTCATCAAAGCATATATTCCAACTCCGAGATGCTTGCACCAGTCCATAGATGGATCGCTGGAGCTTGCACAATTTGTTAGCACCTTTAGTATTGCCAAAACCTTCTGGTTGCATCATATACAACTCTTCTTTAAGAAAACCATTAAGGAATGCAGTTTTGACATCCATTTGCTAGATTTCATAAATGTGGAAATTGCTAACATGATTCGGACAGACTTAAGCATCGCTACAGTTGAGAAAATCTCATTGTAGTTAACACCTTGAACTTGTCGAAAAACCTTTTTGCAACAAGTCGAGCTTTTTAGATAGTAATACTACTATCAGCACATGTCTTCTTCTTGAAGATCCATTTAATCTCAATGTCTCGCCGATCATTGGGCAAGTCAATCAAAGTCCATACTTTGTTTCCATACATGGATCTTATCTCAGATCTCATGGCCT
The DNA here is from genome assembly GCF_018294505.1 of Triticum aestivum. Lineage (NCBI taxonomy): Eukaryota > Viridiplantae > Streptophyta > Magnoliopsida > Poales > Poaceae > Triticum > Triticum aestivum. The sequence goes on from NC_057798.1 coordinate 621,872,431, forward strand.
CAAGCCATTTTGCGGAATCTGGGCTCATCATCGCTTCCTCATAGTTCGTAGGTTCATCATGGTCTAGTAACATGACTTCCAGAACAGGATTACCGTACCACTCTGGTGAGGACTGTACTTTGGAAGACCTATGAGGTTTTTGTAGTAACTTGATCTGAAGTTTCATGATCATCATCATTAGCTTCCTCACTAATTGGTGTAGGAATCACTGGAACTGGTTTGTGTGATGAACTACTTTCCAATTCGGGAGAAGGTACAATTACCTCATCAAGTTCTACTTTCCTCCCACTCACTTCTTTCGAGAGAAACTCCTTCTCTAGAAAGGATCCATCTTAGCAACGAATAACTCGCCTTAGGATCTGTGATAGAAGGTGTACCCAATAGTTGCCATTGGGTATTCTATGAAGACGCACTTGTCCGATTTGGGTTCGAGCTTATCAGGTTGAAACTTTTTCATATAAGCATCGTAGCCCCAAACTTTTAAGAAACGACAACTTTGGTTTCTTGCCAAACCACAGTTCATAAGGCGTCGTCTCAATAGATTTAGATGGTGCCCTTTTTAAACGTGAATGCAGCTGTATCTAATGCACAACCCCAAAACGATAGTGGTAAAACTGATAAGAGACATCATAGATCGCACCATATCCAATAAAGTGCAGTTACGACGTTCGGACAAACCATAACATTGTGGTGTTCCAGGTGGCGTGAGCTGTGAAACTATTCCACATTGTTTTAATTGAAGACCAAACTCGTAACTCAAATATTCGTCTCCGCGATCAGATCGTAGAAACTTTATTTTTTTTGTTACGATGATTTTTCCACTTCACTCTGAAATTCTTTGAACCTTTCAATTATTTCAGACTTTATGTTTCATCAAGTAGATATACCCATATCTGCTCAAATCATTTTGTGAAGGTCAGAAAATAACGATACTTGCCACGAGCATCAACACTCATTGGATCGCATACATCGGTATGTATTATTTCCAATAAGTCAGTGGCTTGTTCTATTGTTCCGGAGAATGGAGTTTTAGTCATCTTTCCCAAAAGGTACGGTTCGCAAGCATCAAATGATTCATAACCAAGTGATTACGAAAATCCATCTTTGTGGAGTTTCTTCATGCGCTTTACACCGATATGACCCAAACGGCAGTGCCAGAAATAAGTTGCACTATCATTATCAACTTTGCATCTTTTGGCATCAATATTATGAATATGTGTATCACTACGATCGAGATCCAACAAACTATTTTCATTGGGTGTATGACCATCAAAGGTTTTATTCATTTAAACAGAACAACAATTATTCTCTGGTTTTAAATGAATAACCGTATTGCAATAAACATGATCAAATCATATTCATGCTCAACGCAAACACCAAATAACATTTATTTAGGTTCAACACTAATCCCGAAAGTATAGGGAGTGTGCGATGATGATCATATCAATCTTGGAACCACTTCCAACACACATCATCACTTCACCCTCAACTAGTTTCTGTTTATTTTGTAACTCCTGTTTCGAGTTACTAATCTTAGCAACCGAACAAGTATCAAATACTCAGGGGTTACTATAAACACTAGTAAGGTACACATCAATAACATGTATATCAAATATACCCTTGTTCACTTTGCCATCCTTCTTATCCACCAAATATTCAAGGCATTTCTGCTTCTAGTGACCATTTCCTTTGCAGTATAATCACTCAGTTTCAGGCTTTGGTCCAGCTTTGGGCTTCTTCGCGGGAGTGACAACTTGCTTGCCATTCTTCTTGAAGTTCCCTTTCTTTCCCTTTGCCCTTTTCTTGAAACTAGTGGTCTTGTCAATCATCAACACTTGATGCTCTTTCTTGATTTCTACCTTCGTCGATTTCAGCATCACGAAGAGCTCGGGAATCGTTTTCGTCATCCCTTGCATTATAGTTCATCACGAAGTTCTACTAACTTGGTGGTGGTGACTAGAGAATTATGTCAATCACTATCTTATCTGGAAGATTAACTCCCACTTGATTCAAGCGATTGTAGTACCCAGACAATCTGAGCACATGCTCACTAGTTGAGCGATTCTCCTCCATCTTTTAACTATAGAAGTTGTTGGAGACTTCATATCTCTCAACTCGTGTATTTGCTTGAAATATTAACTTCAACTCCTGGAACATCTCATATGGTCCATGACGTTCAAAACATTTTTGAAGTCCCGATTCTAAGCCATAAAGAATGGTGCACAAAACTATCAAGTAGTCATCATATTGAGCTAGCCAAACATTCATAAAGTCTGCATCTTCTCCTGCAATAGGTCTATCACCTAGCGGTGCATTAAGGACATAATTCTTCTGTGCAGCAATGATGATCAACCTCAGATCAGGATCCAATCCGCATCATTGCTACTAACATCTTTCACCACAATTTTCTCTAGGAATATATAAAAATAAACATATGAAAGCAACAACGCAAGCTATTGATCTACAACATAATTTGCAAAATACTACCAGGACTAAGTTCATGATAAATTTAAGTTCAATTAATCATATTACTTAAGAACTCCCACTTAGATAGACATCCATCTAATCCTCTAAGTGATTACGTGATCCAAATCAACTAAACCATGTCCGATCATCACGTGAGATGGAGTAGTTTTCAATGGTGAACATCACTATGTTGATCATATCTACTATATGATTCACGCTCGACCTTTCGGTCTCCGTGTTCCGAGGCCATATTTGTATATGCTAGGCTCGTCAAGTTTAACCTGAGTATTCTGCGTGTGCAAAACTGGCTTGCACCCGTTGTTGATGGACGTAGAGCTTATCACACCCGATCATCATGTGGTGTCTGGGCACGACGAACTTTGGCAATGGTGCATACTCAGGGAGAACACTTCTTGATAATTTTTAGTGAGAGATCATCTTAAAATGCTACAGTCAATCAAAGCAAGATAAGATGCATAAGGGATAAACATCACATGCAATCAATATAAGTGATATGATATGGCCATCATCATCTTGTGCTTGTGATCTCCATCTCTGAAGCACCGTCGTGATCACCATCGTCACTGGCGCGACACCTTGATCTCCATCGTAGCATCATTGTCATTTACTCCATCTATTGCTTCTACGACTATCGCTACCGCTTAGTGATAAAGTAAAGCAATTACAGGGCGTTTGCATTTCATACAATAAAGCGACAACCATATGGCTCCTGCCAGTTGCCGATAACTTCGGTTACAAAACATGATCATCTCATACAATAAAATATAGCATCAAGTCTTGACCATATCACATCACAACATGCCCTGCAAAAACAAGTTAGACGTCCTCTACTTTGTTGTTGCAAATTTTACGTGGCTGCTACAGGCTTAGCAAGAACCGTTCTTACCTACGCATCAAAACCACAACGATAGTTCGTCAAGTTAGTGATGTTTTAACCTTCGCAAGGACCGGGCGTAGCCACACTCGATTCAGCTAAAGTGAGAGAGACAGACACCCGCCAGCCACCTTTAAGCACGAGTGCTCGTAACGGTGAAACCAGTCTCGTGTAAACGTACGCGTAATGTCGGTCCGGGCCACTTCATCTCACAATACCGCCGAACCAAAGTATGACATGCTGGTAAGCAGTATGACTTGTATCGCCCACAACTCACTTGTGTTCTACTCGTGCATATGACATCTACGCATAAAACCAGGCTCTGATACCACTGTTGGGGAACGTAGTAATTTCAAAAAAATTCCTACGTACACGCAAGATCATGGTGATGACATAGCAACGAGAGGGGAGAGTGTTGTCCACGTACCCTCGTAGACCGTAAGCGGAAGCGTTATGACAACGCGGTTGATGTAGTCATACGTCTTCATGATCCGACCGATCCAAGCACCGAACGTACGGCACCTCCAAGTTCAGCACACGTTCAGCTCGATGACGATCCCCGAGCTCCGATCCAGCAAAGCTTCGGGGATGAGTTCCGTCAGCACGACGGCGTGGTGACGATGATGATGTTCTATTGGCGCAGGGCTTCGCCTAAACTCCACGACGATATGACCGAGGTGGAATATGGTGGAGGGGGGCACCGCACACGACTAAGGAACGATCCGTAGATCAACTTGTGTTATTGTGAGGTGCCCCCTGCCCCCGTATATAAAGGAGGGAGGGGGAGGTGCGGCCGGCCAGGAGGGGCGCGCCAGGAGGAGTCCTCCTCCCAGCGGGAGTAGGACTCCCCCCCTTCCTTGTTGGAGTAGGAGAGAAGGAAAGAGGGGGAGAGGAGGAAGGAAAAGGGGGCTGCACCCCTTGTCCAATTCGGACCAGAGGGGGGCTGCGCACCTCTTTCCTTTTGGCCTCTCTCCTCTATTCCCGTATGGCCCAATAAGGCCCATATACTCCCCGGCGAATTCCCCTAACTCTCCGGTACTCCGAAAATACCCGAATCATTCGGAACCTTTCCGAACTCCAAATATAGTCGTCCAATATATCAATCTTTATGTCTCGACCATTTCGAGACTCCTCATCATGTCCCCGATCTCATCCGGGACTCCGAACTCCTTCGGTACATCAAAACTCATAAACTCATAATATAACTGTCATCGAAACCTTAAGCGTGCAGACCCTATGGGTTCGAGAACTATGTAGACATGACCTAGAACTATTCTTGGTCAATAACCAATAGCGGAACCTGGATGCCCATATTGGCTCCTACATATTCTACGAAGATCTTTATCAGTCAAACCGCATAACAACATACTTTGTTCCCTTTGTCATCGGTATGTTACTTGCCCGAGATTCGATCGTCGGTATCCAATACCTAGTTCAATCTCGTTACCGGCAAGTCTCTTTACCCGTTTACATAATGCATCATTCCGTAACTAACTTATTAGCTACATTGCTTGCAAGGCTTATAGTGATGTGCATTACCGAGAGGGCCCAGAAATACCTCTCCGACAATCGGAGTGACAAAACCTAATCTCGAAATACGCCAACCCAACATGTACCTTTGGAGACACCTGTAGTACTCCTTTATAATCACCCAGTTACGTTGTGACGTTTGATAGCACCCAAAGTGTTCCTCCGGTAAACGGGAGTTGCATAATCTCATAGTTACAGGAACATGTATAAGTCATGAAGAAAACAATAGCAATATACTAAACGATCAAGTGCTAGGCTAACGGAATGGGTCATGTCAATCACATCATTCTCCTAATGATGTGATCCCATTAATCAAATGACAACTCTTTTGTCCATGGTTAGGAAAATAACCATCTTTGATAAACGAGCTAGTCAAGTAGAGGCATACTAGTGACACTATGTTTGTCTATGTATTCACACATGTATTATGTTTCTGGTTAATACAATTCTAGCATGAATAATAAACATTTATCATGATATAAGGAAATAAATAATAACTTTATTATTGCCTCTAGGGCATATTTCCTTCAGAGGCCACCTATGTTTGAGTCAAGAGGTATGGCGTCGCGAAGATTTTAACCTTGGACCCATGACCAAAACTCGTCCTTGAAGCACTAGTACCATAAAAATATGGTTAAAGTGAAAGACTAGATCAATTTATGCATAATGGGGGGAGGGAGAGTTCATTGAGAGAACAACACTCCCCCTATGTCCATGCCTACATCTAAACTAGACAACAAATTGAGTGTGGTGGGGGGGTGCACGGGTTCAAGTCACATTGCTCGAATCAATGATATTTAGCTCATGCCTTAACTCATGAAATCTTGCTTCATCCAAGGGCTTCGTGAAAATATCTGCAAGGTTATCATGAGTGTTGACATACTTGAGCTCGATCTCCCCTCGCCTAATGTGATCCCGGATGAAGTGATACCGGATCTCAATATGCTTCGTCTTGAAGTGTTGCACCAGGTTGAGAGAAATCTTGATGGCACTTTCCTTGTCACACCAAAGAGGCACTTTGTCACAACACTACTAGAAAAACCCCTACTAATGGCGCACCTAATATGGCCATTAATGGCGCATCTGTGGTGCGCCATTAACAGCACGCCATTAGTAATTTTTACTAATGGCGCACCACCTGGTGCGCCATTAGTATCTGGTATACTAATGGCGCACCGCGGGTGCACCATTAGTATAGGCCAGGGTGCGCCATTAGTATGCCTCCCAGGGGCCATGTATACCCAGGTGCTTTGGCATACTAATGGCGCACCACCACTGGATGCGCCATTAGTAACCGCGGCATACTAATGGCGCACTACCCAGAGATGCGCCATTAGTATGCACTGTCATACTAATGGCGCACTGTCATGTGATGCGCCATTAGTATGAATATTAGGTTTTTTTTCTGTTTTTTGCACAGGTTACAAAATGTATAATTTGACAAAATATAGACAGCACACATCAACAACAGATTCATCGAATACAATAGAAGATTAGTCTTTGAATACAATTCATCATATTAGTCTCCGAATACAATTCATCATATTAGTCTCCAAATTAAAAAGACCGAACAAAGATAGAACATTATATTACAAGTCTCGAGACCGCGAGTAGCGAGTTTGTCTTCACATTACAAGTCGATATCGATCATCTAAACTACCACCACATAGAAAAGAGCTGCGGTCATCACGATGAGCATCATCACGATGAAACTCGTCTTCATCCGGTTCCTCCAACGCTCCCTCCCCTCTCCCGCTAGATAGCGGGCGTATCTAGATTCGGCCTCGGCCCTAGTGGTGTACCCTTTGTAACTGTTACCGCTGAATCGGTGAACCTGTCTCCGACACTCCTCCCAGTCATCGTAGACTCCGGGAACCTTACCCTTGTACACGACATACGTCGGCATCGCTATGCACTAGCCAAACGAAACGTTAGTACCAATTCACAGACAACACATAAGCAATATATAATTATGCAACAGAACGATCGGAAGAGAAAAACAATACATATATAGCATCGATTACATCTAAGTTGAACGACTCTCAAAACCAAAGAGACATACTACAAGTTCATTAAAGTTTAATTACAACATGAGCCAATCGATGTTTCAGAACTAGACACAGCATCACTGCTTTCGACTCGACTCAAGGGACCGGAGCATGGATGAAGCCGCCGTCTATCGTGGGAGTCATGAAATAACGGTCGTTGTGAGCCTGCATTTGTAGCATTGTGTCGATGTCACTGTTGGACGGTTGATTTCTGAGGTAGAACTGCCCCGAGGTATGAAGGACATCTTGATGGATGATTTCCACAAACTCCGACTGGATGCGAAAGAATTCTTGTCGGAGGTCCGCGTCCTGGATTGCCGACACGCTCGCGGCCCAATCTTTGAGTTTACTCGGTAGCAGAAGTTGATGATGGTCGCGTACGATCGCCCGCATGTGATGGATGGCGTAGTAGGCACCCTTCTGACCGCCAGGCGGCTGCTTGACGCAGCAGAACGTCGTATTGTGGGAGAACACGTGCTTGCCGTACTTACGAATAGGCCTGGTGAAGGTGCCTGCAGATTTGGCGTAGCCGGGGAGAACATCATCAAGAACCTTCTTGACATTTGTGTAGTCTACGTTCCACTGACGGTCCGGGTCGAAATACGTGGCCATGGAATATTTGGGGCATAGGAGGATGAGCGTGCAACGTGTGTCACTGCAGAAAACACGGAATGTTAAAAGAAAAACGATCGAAATGTAAGAATTCATATGTTATGGGCCGGTTGAGGGGAGGACTTACTCGGGAAAGTAAGGCATGAGGAAGTTATCCTTATCTTGGTTTGCCAGAATGACGCCTTCGAGGTAAGAACTCGCGACTTGCCGGTCCCCAGCGCTGCCCAAGATCTTGGCACGCATGTAGAAGGGGTCGACTATCACGATGTCCGGGGTCTTGTCGCGAATGATCCGCATCTCCATACTCAGCAAAAATAGCCGAACGAAGGTGTAGTGCAGCGGATGAAGGTTCAACATAGCGTGGATGTCATCAAAACGCAGGACGATCGTACGCCCGATGGAGTTATCCACAAAGCCCTTGCCCTCTGGCACCTTGGCCACGAAAACCGGGTATGCCACATCCTTCTCCCTGAGATGCCGCTTCTCCAAAGAAAGAACACTGTCATGCAGACTACGCATAGCACCGGTTGCAGCATTGAGCATATTTGTCGGTAGCATCGCCCTACCCGCCACATGCACCCTCCTCGAGATATCCTGCGGTGAAGGTGGCCCGTCCTGAGCACGGATCGTACTCGGTGCCGGCTGGCTCGCACCCTTCTTAGTCTTTATTTTGCGTGCCTTCTTCTTCTCCTGTAATGGGACCGAGTTCTGCTCACAGACCGCCTTCTTGAGTGTGTTGGGGCTGATAATATTTTGCACCTCGCCTATCTGAGGCTCGGTGAAGTCGGCAGCTGGAGGCGTCTCCTGAGAGCTGAACGCCAGACGGCGCCTGTTGCAACTTGGCTTCTCCGCGGTACGAGCTAGATCGCACACGTCTTTTGTTGGGTTTGGTTCTTGAGAAGGAGGCCCCATGAAGTCGCCATCGTACCCATGCTCGGCAAAGTACTGATCGACGTTGCCAAATGTATCATCGTCATCGTCGTCGTTCTGATCCTGTGCCATATGCATGTTTGGATCTAGTGGAATAGGGATGTCCGGCACCGTTACGGCGGTCTTGCCATGGGGCCGACTTGGCGCCGGCACGACTGGCGGTGTTGTCTTTGGGGTGGTGTCCCCCGCCCCCAAACGAATCTGGCTCTTCGGCCAAAGCAGGGGCCAGCTCACACTACTAGAAAAAGGGCTATAGATGGAAATGACACTAATGGCGCACCAGACATGTGGTGCGCCATTAGTATATACTAATGGCGCACCACCTTCTGATGCGCCATTAGTGTTGAAACTACTAATGGCGCACCCTGCCTACGGTGCGCCATTCGTACCAATTTTTTTTTGAACTAGTGCGCCTGTCCAAACATACTAATGGCGCACCGTGGGTGTGGTGCGCCATTACTAGTTAAACTAGTAATGGCGCACCATGCCACGGTGCGCCATTAGTAACCTTGGCCACCACTTCCACCGAATGCACCCCCCCCCCCCCCCCGTGGATCGCCTGTTCAGTTTTAAAAAAATAAAACAAAATGATAAAAATGTCAAAAAAATAAAAGAAAATAAGTTTCCCATGTGATATGTGGCCTAGTTGTTGGGAAAATTTGCAAATATGAATTTTGACTTCATTTGCAAAATCTCGCGAGAATTTGTAAAAATGGGCATAACTTTTGCATACTAACTTTTGCATACTAATGGGAACCCCGTTAAACATTTCCAAAATCCTCAAAAACCTAACAGAAAAAAAGATACGGGGCTTTTAAGATCTAGAGAGGCAAAAAAAATCAAAAAAATTCAAACTTACTAATGGCGCACCTGCCCATGGTGCGCCATTAGTATCTTCCCTCCTTCAAAATTCAAAATAAGTCAAAAAAATAAAAAAAAATTACTAATGGCGCACCTGACCATGGTGCGCCATTAGTATCTTCCCGCCTTCAAAATTCAAAATAAATCAAAAAAATAAAAAAAATTACTAATGGTGCACCTGCCCGTGGTGCGCCATTAGTATCTTCCCGCCTTCAAAATTCAAAATAAATCAAAAAAATAAAAAAAATTACTAATGGCGCACCTGCCCGTGGTGCGCCATTAGTATGCCGTATATATGGCTGGTCCTCTCCTCCTCTCTTCATTTCATCTTCCCTTCTCTCCTCCACCATACTTCTCCTCTCCGGTGACCTCCTCCTCCCTCCTCCCTCCTCCCTCCTCCCCTCCCCTCCCCTCCCCTCCCCTCCCCTCATGGTTTCTTCTCCCTCCTCTCCGGCGACCTCCTCCTCCCTCCTCCCTCCTCCCTCCTCCCCTCCCCTCCCCTCCCCTCCCCTCATGGTTTCTTCTCCCTCCTCTCCGGTGAGCTCCTCCTCCCTCCTCTCTGGTGAGCTCCTCCTCCCTCCTCTCCCTCCTCCCTCCTCTCCGGTGAGGCAAAAAATCCCCTCCTCTCCGGTGAGCTCCTCCTCCCTCCTCTCCGGTGAGCTCCTCCTCCCTCCTCTCCGGTGAGCTCCTCCTCCCTCCTCTCCGGTGAGCTCCTCCTCCCTCCTCTCCGGTGAGCTCCTCCTCCTCCTCTCCGGCGAACTCCTCTCCGGCAAAAGACCATGGCAACAAGATCCAAAAACAGGAACAAAATTTGAGAATATTGTCGTGCCAAGAAACAAGCAAAAAAACGAGCAAAAAATGGGCAAAAAAACACGATCCAGATCTAGATTCAAAATGGCGCATCACTAATGGCGCATCACAGGAAAGTGCGCCATTAGTATGCCGCGGTTACTAATGGCGCATCCAGTTGTGGTGCGCCATTAGTATCCAAAGCACCTGGCCCCTGGGAGGCATACTAATGGCGCACCGTGGCCTATACTAATGGCGCACCAGTGGTGCGCCATTAGTATACCAGATACTAATGGCACACCACTGGTGCGCCATTAGTAAAAATTACTAATGGCGTGCTGTTAGTGGCGCACCACAGATGCGCCATTAATGGCCATATTAGGTGCGCCATTAGTAGGGGTTTTTCTAGTAGTGTCAGGCAGGTGCTGAGGGTCATCACGTCTTCATCGTCGGCCCCGACGGGTCGAATCGGAGGTAACAAGTCGTCGCAGCCTGGCAGCACCCGAACCAGTTGAACCCTAAACAAGTTGGGTGGCATCTGGGTACCGTGGAACAAGGGGTTGCCCAGTTGAACAATTTTTCCCTTGGCAACATCGACCAACTCGTTGTTCATGAAGTGGAGGAGAGTGCACGGAACATCGGCGGCGCCCTGCGAAAACATGTAGGGCGTCAGGGATGCCCAGTCAAAGGCAAGGAGATGAAGTCCTCGGCCGAGAGAGGCTTAATTAGTTACCGTGATGATGGCGTCGAGCTCGGCTAATGTCGACGCACCGCCAACGGCGGGCGTGCAGTTGACGGAGGGGCCGCTTGCTGAAGAGGTGCCGGCCGGCGTACACCCGGGTGCATTAAGCTCCCGTGCCGGCGTCGGAGACACCAATGCCGCCTCCGCCGGAGGCACCAATGGCCCCGCCATCGCATTATGCGAGTTGCTGGCCGTGAAGCTAGGAATCGGGGGCGGCCCCTGTTGGCCGCCCGCAATCCACGCACTCAACCCCGAGATCAAGGTAGGCACAAGGGCGGTGATCGTCGCTCTGAGTCGTTGTTCCACTTGCTCTTGGACAATCTCCGGAATCCGCGCCACCTGTGCCTTGAGTTCTTGAACCTCTCGCGCCTGGCTTTCCGAGCTGGTCTTTTTCTCCTTCTGCACACCAGCGGTATAGTATGACCCCCATTTTGTCGACAAGCCTTTGCCGGCCACACGACCAGCTGACGTCGGATTACTGAGCTTATCCTTGTTCTTCATTACATTCAACCCCCTATTTAGAGTGGTGTCCCAAGGGTTGCTCTTAGTCGACCATGCGCTACTGCTTTCAGTCACCTGCGGAAGGAATGTGATCCATTTAGAAATTTGGCTTCATTAATTAGAATGCAACCATATGGAGCTAATTACGCGGGGGTGTATTCCTTACCAGAACAAGCTCAAGCTGCCTGGTCTTCGGATCCGTGGTAAGCTCCTTTGTTTTCGGGTCCTTCTTGTACCGGGCCCTGACAAAGTTCCTGGTCTGCTTGTCACCGTATTTATCGAAGAGGGGCGGTAGGCCTTGCTCGGCACGGTCCGCCTCCTCCTTGTCCCATATAGGCTCCGCCACTCTGTAACCGCCGGGACCGAGTGTGTGTTCCCCTATGTTCAGCTCCCGCATTTGTTTCCCCCACTCACTTGATTGGGAGCTTGCGGTGCTCGAGCAATTGATCTTGAAGTCGTTGTAGTCATCTTTGGTGATCGAAGGATTTTTCTCCTTGATCTTCTGATAACTCTCACCTTTCTCGATCATTCTCTTCACATTGCTTTTCCAAGTAGACAGGGCCTTGCTCATCTTCGTGAGGGCAGCATTGTTCACTTTATTCCCTTTGAGGCTTGTGTTTTCAAACTCAGCGGGGAACTTGTATCGTTCGTGCAGCTTCGTGAAGAGGAGGTTGCGCAAATTCCCTCGGTCAGGATGCCTCAGGTTCTCGGTGTTGATCGAGACGGTGCTCCGGACAATGCACCCGAGCTGAAGCGAGTACCCCTTGACTATTCGTTCGGGCGCCATTGGATTCCCGTTGGAGTCCACTTCAGTAACTTCCTCCTTGAGGGTGCGGAGCACGATCGGGCGCCGGTCCTTCCGTTGCCTCTTCGGTTGGCTGCCATCTGTGCGTGCGCCGCCATCATCAGTGGTGGCATCCTCGGCGGCACCATCAGTGGTGGCATCAGTGTGGTCATCCTCGGCGGCACCATCCATGGTCTCAGGATCGGTGGGGAAGGCGGCGGCCTCATACAAGTGAGGTTGTTCCTCCATCTCCTGGGACAGCTCCCAGAATGCCTTGCCGCCCGAACCCCCGACCTCATCGTTGTGGGCCATGTTTCTCTCTAAATAGAAACAAAGTTTGGTCAAAAAGTTGGTTATTGTCAAGGAACAAGATCATGGTCTCATCATTTAGGGTTTGTCGACACCGAGGCATCCTAAAATCTAAGCTTTTATCATTGAGGGTTTTTCGACGCCAAGGCACCCTAAAAGCCTAACCTTTCATCATTTCGGTTTTTATCGACACCGAGGCACCCTAAAAGCCATGCATTAGTCACAAGTACGCCGGTGCACTTGATCCTACTTAATTAACTACTAAGATACCCCGGCCCATGCATTAGTCAGAAGTACCCCATATGTCCTATTTTTAGCAAAGTCATGCTAAAATTCACGGAAAATTTCAGCATGACCTTTACTGAAAATAGGACATATGGAGTACCCGAATTTGCCGGAACGGAAGTTAATCGACATTCCGGCAAACTCAAGGGCCTCTCGGGGTACCTGCAAAATCATTATCCCAGGTGGACATGGATGCAATGTCACATGTCACATGGATCCCACACCCACAGGAGCTGGTGAAGCTTCATGTGTATTTCACGAAAACCAGCCTGACTAAAGAGCTTTATGTAGAAAACAAATCACTCCACCAGCTCACACAGGATCATCCCTCTAAGCAATTACTCAAAATGGGCACTAGCAGCAAAATGAACATTTTACAATCTGAACTTTTTTTGTCATCTATGTGCTCATTTAACTTTGATCCAAATAGTATCAAAGTTCTTAGAAACAAGCAGCTCTGCTAACAAAGAACAGTAAAAATGGGGCTTGCCTTAAGATGGGAAGTAAAGTTGCAAAAACTATCACAAAGAACAGTAAAAATGGAACATAGCTCAGCATTTGTATTGATAGGAACAAACATAAAATCAAACCATGGGCATCTACTAGGTAGACCAACATAAAATTTTGACTGGAGTTACATAAGGGGAAATTGATGTGATGAATGGCAGTTAGGGAGCTGAGCTGATCATGTCCATGTATTCTAATTCTACAGTAAGATGGCATTGCTGTTGGTACCAATTTATTTGTTCACAAAGATACATTTTTGGTAATGCATAGACAACATCACCTTTTATTTATCATGGTTGGTTCTGTTCCATAATTATCATGGTTGGTTCCGTAATTATTTCCTGGCTAATTAGCAAGTAAGTAACTCTTACATTATCAAAGCTTGCCAGTTTCTGAAATCAATTACTGACAGGGAATAGCACAGGCACACAGCAAACCTATAACTTAATGATGGTTATTAGGGAAGACAGGAAATGAGGATGGACAGAACCATATGTTTGGGAAATGCAAATAGAAGTAGTGCTATGAGAGTAATTTTTTTTCAATTTTCATTGATGTTTCAAATTAGATCGGTGCACATGTGGCTGCAATTTCTATTGGTCATCCAAGATGGGTGTTCATAGTAAAGTACTATATAGTGGCACTAACATAACCAAGGATTGCTTTTAAAAAAACATAACCAAGAATCACCTTCCACGTGGCTTCTTCTCTTTAGCCTGGCTTCCTTCTGCAAAGTGGGCAAATACTTCTGTCTGCTGCAGTAGGTACTTCAGTCGCCCTTTCCCTTCTTGTTCTGTGATCAAAACCACGATGAGAATGCAATACACACCAAAGAATATCATATACAAGAATTGCAGAAATTAAACAAGGTCAGACCCACACTATCTATTCTTTCTTCATGGCAGAATATCATATACAAGCACGAATTTTGTTCACATTTATATAGCAACAAATATTTATACACTCATATAGCAGCACTAAGTATATTGCACTTAGAAGAAGATTTGCTTTTACATCCCACCCAACTTAACAATCTAGTAGAGTTGTGATTTATTAATATTGTCTTTCCTTTGCAGGTTCATGTCAAGTCGATCGAGGATTTCGCGCAGCTGGGTTGTTTCGATGAGAACCAAGACAAGCAGCAGCCCACCAAAGCTTCTTCTACCCAGCAGCAACCCACTAAACCCTTTTCTACCCAGCCGCAACCCGCTAAAGCTTCTTCCACCCAGCTACCGGCCAGAGGGCACCAAGGCCTCAGCCTCTCAGGTTTGTGTTGCGATCCTCTCCTGCGTGCACCTTGTCGAGCACAGCACTGGCTCGCTGACCCTTTTCTACCTCCACCATGTGCTAACCTTGCTCGTGCGGCGAAATAGCTGTTAGTAAGATCCTAGCTCTCTCTTTTCTTAGAAATAATAAATCGCCAAGCAGGAATGAAAAGATTATTTGATTGAAGAAACCACCATGGCAGCAAATAACTGAACCTTCACTCTGTTTTAACTGAAAATATATTTGAAAAAAAAACTTTTACACGTGTGAAAATCTTCTCTACAGGTGGAAGAACACATCAAACACAGTGCAAAAACTAAACCCTTGCACTCTGTCAAAACTAGAAGAAAATGAACATATATTCCTATACAGTGCAAAAACTAAATATATGCCCATATTTAAGTCCGAACGTTACGTTCTTTTAATTGAAGAAACTAAACATTTGATCATATTCAGTGCAGAAACAGAGTTTATAATATTTTGAAGTGGACAAACTGAAGATTGGCTTTTTTAAGTGCAAAAACTGAAGATACATGCTACGTTATTGTGCAAAACGTTTACATTAACTCTGTGTAAGTGCAAGTGATGAAAATCTGCTCTCCTTATGAGAAAAAAACTGAATACATGCCCTGTTTATCTGAAGAATTGAATGAACATTGGCCCCGAAGCATTTTCTTGACTAAATTGTGCTCGTAATCCAATTTATGGCCTAATCTACTCAGATTTTACTCAATGACCATGTGCCCAGAGAAAAGGGGAAGAACAGAAGAGGAGGAAGAGCGTACCACGTCTGTAGTCGGGCTAAGCTGTCGCCGGTGACGGTGGAGACGAGGCTGGCTGACCGACCCGGCAGCCAAATGCCTTTGTTCGTAGGCAACTTCTCTGGGCAACCTCCCTGCTCTGTGAGAGTCTTCTTACTGTAGGCGGCGGGGCAGCGTCGAGGTGGTGGGGCAGCGGCGTCGGGGCGGGGTCGAGCCGGCGTCGGGGCGGCGTCGGGGCGGCGGGGCGGCGTCGAGGCGGCGTCGGGGCGGCGGGGCAGCGTCGAGGCGGCGGGGCAGCGGCGTCGGGAGAGGAGAGGGGAAGGGGATCTAGGGCGAGGGAGAGGGCGAGGGAGAGGGAAGGCGAGGAGAGGGCGAGGGAGGGAGAGGGCGAGGGCGAGGGCGAGCAGTGGGTCAGGGCAGCGGCGGCGGCGGCGGTGGATCGAGAGGGAGAGGGAACTGGCGAGGGGGAGAGGGAAGGGGGATCGGGCGAAGGGGGAGAGGGAAGGGGGGATCGGGCACAATACTAATGGCGCACCTCACCGTGGTGCGCCATTAGCATGTCCATACTAATGGCGCACCTCACCGTGGTGCGCCATTAGTATTTTTTTTATTTCAACTCGAGCCAACAGGTTATGTACCACCAGAACTGATCCACATCAAGTCCCCTCTACTAGCTCGACTGGTCAGCAGCCAGTTCTCACACCAGGAGGTCCTGGGTTCGACTCCCAGGCTCCACAAATTTTTTTTAGCATTTAAAAAGCTGTTTGATACTTATTTGTGTTTAAATATGTTCAAACTTGTTTAAATAATAACAGTAATATTTTTTATAAGACAGTAGCATTTAAAAAGCTGTTTGATACTTATTTTTTTATAAGACGGTGCGCGGGGTGCGGGGGGTCGGCGGCGGCGGTTGAGTAGGGGAATCGAGGGTGCGGGGGGTCGGCGGCGGCGGCCGGTGGACTGGGGGGGTGCTCGGCGGCGAGGGGGACCGGATCTGGCGAGGTGGGATAGCGATCGAGATGGAGGGGGATCGAGATCGAGTGTCCATGAAATTTAAAAATATTCATGATAGTTCAAAAAGTACCCATGAAATACAATCGAGAAATGAAGGCTACGATTTAAATACAATCGATCTTAGCTAGCTATCTGTTCACAATCTTCTTGCCCTTCTTTTTCGCAAATGGAGTTCTTCTGTGGAACGGACGTCCTTTAGGTAGGGTGGTCCTGCTTCTTCTTGTGGTGTATGCTGCTACTTCATCATCGTCGTCATGTTCGATCCTCGGGTCGCCGTACTTGTCGAAGTCTTGCTCATTGGCTACTCCATCCATTCCGATGATCTTCCTTTTGCCTCTCCTCACGACAACACGACTGGGCTTTGGCGGGTCGGTAATGAAGAAGCATTGGTCCACTTGGGAAGCCAGTACCCATGGCTCATTTTTCGCGGTGACGTTTGCGCCCGCGGTCTTGGATTTGGCTTCGGGTATAACCATGGTGGTGAAATACCGGTCTTCTTTTATGACGTTCTTGGCCCATCTGACACGGAACATCGGGACCTTCTCTCCAGCGTAGCTCAGCTCCCAGATCTCCTCGATCCTTCCGTAGTATCTGTCCTTGTCGTTACCGGTGTAGGATTCCATCGTTACCCCGGAGTTCTGATAACCATCGCTCTTCATGTCCTTGGCCTCGGTGTAGAATGTGTAGCCGTTGATATCGTACGCCTCATAGGTCATCAGGTTGTGCTCGGCGCCCTGTGACAAGGCGAATATGAGTTGTTCTTCCGCGGAAGAATCCTCATGTAAAGGGTACGACAGAAGCTTCTGCTTGAACCAACGCGTGAAACATGAGTTGTGCTCTTTGAGTGTATCTCCGTCCGTCCTCTGTTGGCCTCGGTCATTGTACGTCTTCTTAATAAAGGTTTTGTGCTCTACCACCCAAGGATCGACCACGTCTATGTGTTGTAGCGCGACTAGGTTTGCTCTTTCAAAGTCGGCGAGTCGACCCTCGAAGTCGACATGCATTTCGCGGCGACCCTCACGGTGACCCCATCCAGCGAGCCTGCCGAGGTGCCTGTTGACGGGCAGACCAACGGGGTTCTCGATGCCTAGATAATTCGTGCAGTAGGAGATGCACTCTTCGGTCAGAAAGCCCCTGGCTATGCTTCCTTCTGGACGTGACATGTTGCGAACGTATCCTTTGATGACACCATTCATCCTTTCGAACGGCATCATGCTGTGCAGGAACGTCGGCCCGAGTTGGATGATATCCTCCACTATATGGACCAGCAGATGCACCATAACGTCGAAGAATGCGGGCGGGAAGTACATCTCAAGCTCGCATAGTATCACCACGATCTCTTCCTGTAGCCTTCTGAGTTGCCTCACGCCAATCGACTTCCGAGAGATGACGTCGAAGAAGTTGCATAGGCCAAATAGCGTTTCACGGACGTGCGCGTCCATGATCCCACGGATTGCAACTGGAAGTATCTGCGTCATCAGCACGTGACAGTCGTGAGACTTCATCCCGCTGAACTTCTGCTTCGCTGGGTCTAGGTATCTGCTTATCTTCCCCGCGTAACCGTAAGGAAGTTTTACTCCTAGGAGGCAGGTGAAAAACTGCTCGATCTCCTCCTGACTTAGAGTGAAGCACGCGGGAGGGTAGTCATTTCCGGTCTTCTTGGCCTTTTTGCCTTTGCGACGACTTTCTGTGTCCTGCTTCGCCTCATCATCATCATCATCATCATCATCATCATCATCATCATCATCATCATCATATATAGCGTGAAGCTCCTGCCTGATGCCCATTGATTTCAAGTCTGCCCTTGCTTTCGGCCCATCTTTGGTCCTCTCTGGCATGTTGAGCAGGGTACCAAGCAGACTCTCGCACACGTTCTTCGTGATATGCATGACATCAAGGCTGTGAGGCACACGGTGGATCTTCCAGTACGGCAAGTCCCAGAAAACAGACCTCGTTTTCCATACCTTCAGCAGCGGCTCTGGCGCCTTTCGCTTCTTTCCCGGCTCTGGCGCCTTTTGCTTCTTTCCAGGCAGTGGGCAGTCTTTCCAATTTTTCAACAGCTTGTCTATTTCCTCGCCGCTCCTCGTACACGGGCGTTTTCGGGGTTCGGTTTCACCATCGAACAGATCCTTGCGTTTCCTCCACGGGTCATCGTCGCGAAGCCACCTTCGATGTCCCATGAACACGGTTTTCGAAGACCCGGGATCTCTATCTAGCTGGCGATACGTTGTGTCATCCATGCACCTTACGCATCCAGAAAATCTGTGGACTACCTGCCCCGCAAGATATCCATAACCGAGATAGTCGTGCACCGTCGTGAGCAGTGCGGCTCTCATAGGGAAATATTCTTTCTCTGCGGCGTCCCACGTATTGGCTGGCATTTTCCACAGCGTGTCAAGCTCCTCTTTCAGCAGCCCCAGATACAGATTGATGTCGTTCCCTGGTTGTTTCGGCCCTTCAATTAGCATACTCATGTGAATGTACTTCCTCTTCATGCACAACCAGGGGGGAAGGTTGTACATCCACACAAACACAGGCCAGGTGCTATGTGTGCTTCTCTGGCTACCAAACGGATTGACTCCATCGGTGCTCGCGCCCAGCACGATGTTCCTTGGATCGTTCCCAAATTCTTGGTATTCGAAGTTCAACGCTTGCCACTGGCTCGCATCCTTAGGGTGACTCAGCATCTTGTCTTTTTTATCTATCTCCGGATCATTTGCGTCATCTTCTCGCTTCTTCTCCTCCCTATCCGCGTGCCAACGCAGGAGCTTTGCTACCTTAGGATCCGCGAAATACCGCTGCAGACGAGGAGTGATCAGAAAGTACCACACCACTTTTCGAGGAGCTTTCTTCCTCTTCTTGTATCGAGTGACACCGCACACCGGACATATGGTAGACTCCGCGTGCTCGTCCCGATAAATGATGCAATTGTTCATGCACACATGGTATTTCACGTGCGGTAAATCCAGAGGACACACGATTTTCTTCGCCTCCTCCAAACTGGTCGGGCACTTGTTCCCCTTGGGAAGACGTTCGTGCCAGAATGACATGTTCTCGTCGAAGCATGCGTCGGTCATTTTGTGTTTTACCTTCATCTCCAGAGCCATGAGCGTTACTTTCAGGCGGGTATCCTCGGGCCTGCATCCTTCATACAATGGAGTAACCGCGTCTAACTCAAGTTGATCCATCTTGGCTTTCTCTCGGGCGGCAGCTCTTGCGTTATCCGTCTGCTTGAGAAGCAGCTCTTGAATATGAGGGTCCTGCACCCAGCCCATCGATGGTCCAGCGTCGTCTGCTCCGCCGGCATCATCATCATGTCCTGCATCTTCTACATGATGACTGTGTACAGCATCACCGTCGTGATCATCTCCTGGGGATTCTTCGTCTTCTCGCCCCCCCCCCCGAGCCACGGTGGTTGTCTTGCTGCCCTTCCTCATTTCTTGCCCGGCCCCCATGGACGACTTCGTAGTCATCTTCATCACCTTGCCACCGATAGCCATCCATGAAACCACGCAAGAGCAGGTGGTCCCGCACCTGCCCGGAATCCGGGTCCGCAATAAGGCTATTCAGCTTGCATCTTCGACACGGACATCTTATCTCCGTCTCGTTCTTTTGAAGCATCTCGGCCTTCGCGGACCTCAAAAACCTATTCACGATGCCTTCGGTCATCGTGCGGACCATGGTCGCCTGCGGGGTAGAGCAAAACGATATTTTAGAACCAAGAAAAATTTGGCATGACTTTCCCTAAAAATAGGACCAAAAAGAATGCTTAATGCCAAAATTCTCGCCGAAACGGAAATGAATCAACATTCCGGCAAAATATTGGCAACTATCGCATTTCAAATACCGGTACACCTCCAAACACAAACACATATGCAACACCACAAACATATGCAACACCACGAACATACATAGATCTAGCTAGGCCATAAAAAGTGCATGTGCACATTGTTGTAGGGAGAACAACATAAATATAGCTTCCCCCCTTACTTACCTAGCAAAACAAGGTAACTTAACCACTTAATTTGAATGAATCTATGGTGGAAATGAGGTGAAAAAGAGGAGGCACCCGAGACAAGGAGGAGGCGGTGGAGAGAATGAAGTGGGGAGAAAGTGAGTGTGGGAGGAGAGGCTGTCCAAAATATCTTGTTGCTGCCCACTTACTAATGGCGCACCAGCAACAAATGCGCCATTAGTAATCCAGGTTACTAATGGCGCACCCCCTGGTGGTGCGCCATTAGTACTTTTGCAAAAAAAGGAATAAAAACAATAATAAAAAAATAACATTAGTGGCGCACCTTCTGGCTGGTGCGCCATTACTAGTTACAACTAGTAATGGCGCACCACCAGGGGATGCGCCATTAGTATGTTTGGACAGGCGCACTAGTTCAAAAAAAAATTGGTACTAATGGCGCACCGTGGGCAGGGTGCGCCATTAGTAGTTTCAACACTAATGGCGCATCAGAAAGTGGTGCGCCATTAGTGTCATTTCCATCTATAGCCCTTTTCCTAGTAGTGCAAGTGACACCGTACTCCTTTAAAGTTTGCCTCATCCATAAGAGTTGTGCACAACAACTACTGGCCACCACATATTCCGCTTTGGTGGACGAGAGAGACACACAACTTTGCTTCTTAGAAGACCAACTTACCAAAGAGCAACCAAGAAATTGGCACCCTCCAGAAGTGGACTTCCTATCCACCTTGTCTCCCGCCCAATCAAAATCCGTGAATCCTTCAAGCTTGAAGTTAGCTCCTCTTGGGTACCATAGGCCAAAGTTTGGGGTATGAGCCAAATATCGAAAGATTCGCTTGACCACCACAAAGTGGCTTTCCTTTGCTGCGGATTGGAACCGTGCACACATTCCCACACTCAACATGATATCCGGTCTAGATGCACAAAGGTAAAGCAAGGATCCAATCATGGAGCGATATACCTTTTGATCCACCGCTTTACCATTGGGATCAATGTCAAGTTGGCACTTGGTATGCATTGGAGTAGAAGCCGGCTTGACATCACTTAGCTTGAATCTCTTAAGCATGTCTTGAGCGTATTTGGCTTGGTTGATGAACGTACCTTCTCTTCTTTGTTTGATATCAAAACCAAGGAAGAACTTCAACTCTCCCATCGAAGACATCTTGAACTTAGAGGTCATGAGAGCGGCAAATTCTTCATTGAAAGCTTTGTTAGGGGAACCAAAGATAATGTCATCAACATATAGTTGGCACACAAACAACTCCCCTTTGACCTTCTTAGTAAAAAGAGGGGGATCGATTTTCCCTACTTCAAATCCACGATCTTGTAACAACTCGGTAAGGTGGTCATACCACGCATGTGGGGCTTGTTTAAGGCCATAGAGTGCCTTATCGAGTTGATACACATGATCCGGGAAGTAAGGATCCTCGAACCCGGGGGGTTGCTTGACGTAAACCAACTCATTAATAGGACCATTAAGAAAAGCACTTTTCACATCCATTTGTTGTAACTTAAAGTTGTGATGGGAAGCATAAGCAATCAACAAACGAATGGATTCAAGGCGAGCAACGGGAGCAAAGGTTTCACCGTAGTCGATACCCTCGACTTGGGAGTAGCCTTGTGCTACCAATCTTGCCTTGTTGCGAATGATGTTCCCATGAGCATCTTGCTTGTTCTTGAAGATCCACTTGGTTCCAATGCCATTATGGTTCCCCAAAGGCCTTGGCACCAACCTCCACACCTTGTTGTACTCGAAGTTGTTGAGTTCTTCATGCATGGCATTGAGCCAATCCGAGTCTTCGAGCGCCTCATAGACCTTTTGGGGTTCAACACAAGAGACAAACGCGTGATGTTCACAATAGTTTTCTAATTTTCTATCAGTGCTTACCACCTTTATTAGGCTTCCAACCACATTCTCCATGAGATGGCCTTTGGTGGTGAGTTTGGAAGCAATCTTCGCGGCACGACGCTCTAATTCCTCCTCGGATGAGGAAGGAGGAGGGTTAACTTGATAATCTTGAGCGTCGTCTTGAGCTTGTTCTTGATCTTGAGCTTGATCATGATCTTGAACTTGCTCGAGGGGGAGAACTTGACCTTGGGCATCATTTGGAGGTTCACCATCATCTTGATATTGATCTTGCCCTTGGTCTTGTTCCCGAGGTTGAGGGCCTACACTTTGTTCTTCGGAAGCGTGTGGGTCTTGAGTAGGTGAAGGCTCCACTTGAGTGGAGCATTGTCCTTCTCCTTCGGCCACAAGGAGTTCCTCAATGGGTAGAATATGACCAATACCCATTCTTCTTATGGATTGGGGAGGAATTTCGTCACCTACATCACAAGTACCACTTTGCTCCACTTGGGAGCAGTTATTTTTGTCAAAATCCACAATACACGTCTCCTCAATGAGTCCGGTGGACTTGTTGAGAACACGGTAAGCATGAGAGTTTGTAGCATAACCAACAAATATGCCCTCATAAGCTCTAGCCTCAAATTTAGACAAACGAACACCGTTCTTGAGAATGAAACACTTACACCCGAACACCCGGAAGTACTTGAGATTGGGCTTGTTCCCGGTGAGTATCTCATAAGGAGTCTTGTTCAAGCCTTTGTGGAGATAGATCCGATTGGATGCATGATATGCAATGTTGATGGCTTCGGCCCAAAAGTTGTATGGAGACTTGAACTCCGCCATCATGGTCCTTGCCGCATCCATCAACGTCCGGTTCTTCCTCTCCGCAACACCATTTTGTTGAGGGGTATATGGTGCAGAATATTGATGCTTGATCCCCTCATCACTAAGAAACTCATCCAAGGTGTATTTCTTGAACTCGGTGCCGTTGTCACTTCTTATTGTCAAGATCTTTGCATTATGTTGATGTTGAGCTTCATTTGCAAAGTCGATGACGGTTTGTTGAGTCTCACTCTTCCTCTTGAAGAAGTATACCCAAGTGTATCTTGAATAATCATCCACAATCACCAAGCAATACTTTCTACCCCCAAGACTATCAAAGGATGGAGGCCCGAAGAGGTCCATGTGCAGGAGCTCCAAGGGTCTCTTCGAGTAGATGATAGTCGTGGGAGGGTGAGCCGTCTCATGAAGCTTTCCTTCGATACAAGCACTGCAAGCACGATCTTTAGCAAAACTAACATTTGTTAGTCCACGGACATGGTCCCCCTTGAGAAGACCTTGCAAAGATCTCATATTGACATGGGCTAAACGGCGATGCCAAAGCCATCCCACGTCAACTTTAGCCAGTAGGCATGTCGCGGTCTTAGTGGGTTGCTCTGAAAAGTTAGTCACATAGAGACCGTTCTCGACATGCCCAACAAAGGCTACTTTAAGAGTCTTGCTACACAAGAGGTCCACGGTATAAATATCAAAGAAGGTGGCAAAGCCCATGAGTGCAAGTTGACGAACGGAAAGTAAATTGAACGCAAGGGACTCAACAAGCATGACTTTCTCGATCGTTAGATCATGAGAAATGACAACCTTGCCAAGACCCAATACCTTGGAATGTGAGGCATCACCCCACTCGACATTGGTGGGCATAGATGGGATCTTTTGCATGTCCACCACCAAGTCCTTGCTCCCGGTCATATGATTTGTTGCTCCACTATCGAGCAACCATGATCCCCCACCAGAAGCAAACACCTACAAGAGATCAATGCTTGGTTTTAGGTACCCATTGAGTAATGGGTCCTTTGATGTTAGTAACAAGGGTCTTAGGAACCAAATAGACCATCCAATGTACTCATAAGAAGAACCAACAAATTTAGCATAAACATGCCCATCACTAGCACGACACATCACATAAGAGGGGTTAAAGTCGCCGGCTTTGTTGGGAGAGATGGCTTTGCCCTTTTTGGCATCACCACTCTTCGCATTGTTCTTCTTCTCCTTAGGAGCACCCTCTCCCTCCTTCACAAAAGTTTGCTTGAGCGGGGGAGGTCGTTTGGTCTTGTTACTCTTCTCCTCATTCTTCTTCTTGTTCTTGGACTTGGGTGAGAACCCAACTCCCTCCTTGCCCACAACTTCCTTTTGATTGCTCAAAAGGTCATTTAGGTTCTTCTCGCCTTGTATGCATGACACAAGACCTTTCTCGAGTTGTTCCTTCAACTTGGCATTCTCCTCCACAAGATGCACATGCTCACAACATGGGTTAGTAGCATTTGCATTATCAATTAAGACCATGTGAGGAAATGTGGCCTTTTCCTTGGTTAGCTTAACTTGGAGTTGAGCATGAGACTCCTTGAGGTTTGCATGAGCACCTTTCAAGACCTTATGGGCCTTGTCAAGTACATCAAACTCCTCCTTGAGTCTAGCATGATCAACCCCAAGTTTAGCCTTCTCGGAAGTTAGAACACGAGACACAACAAGAGCATGATCAAGATCTTTCTTTAATTTGGCATGGTCATCATTGTGTGACTCCTCAAGAGCCAAACGATGCCCACGCTCTTCCTCAAGAGCATTAGAGAGATCCGATATCTCATTGGCATAGTCACGACTATGACCTTCCATCTTAGAGATGGTTTCTTCGTGAGCCTCGATCATGTCATTGGCTTCACCTAGTTGTTCCAAGAGAGCAACGAAGTGCTTCTTGTATTTTCCCTTGAGCTTACTCATGAAGAACTCAAATTCATTTACCTCCTCATTAGACCCCTTACCATCATCAAAGCCAACCGTCGAAGAAGGATTAGGAATAATGGTGGTTTTGATGTTGGGGGTTACCTTGTTGGTGGCTTTAGCCATGAGGCACTTGGCGGTGATGTTCTCGTTGGGTGAATCGAAGAGAGACACCCGGGGAGTTGTGGCAATAGCAACGGATGCCATAGCCGTTGCTTCACTATCTTCATCATCATCGTCATCCTCACGGTATTCTTCTTGAACTACCAACCCACGTGTAGGAGTCTTCTTGGTGAAGTTGTTCTAGTTGGGGAAGGACTTGGCTTTGTCTTTTCGGATGAACTTGCCACCATTGTCTTCCCGCTTCTCATAAGGACAATCCGCAATGAAATGGCTCACATTGCCACAGTTGAAACAAGTTCTAACTCGTTGCTTGCCCTTGAGGCCACTTGAGTTGTTCTTGTTGAAGTTGGGTCTTGTATTCTTCTTACTCCAAAATTGTCTTGAGGCAAGAGCCATGTGCTCATGATAATCATACTTCGTGTCTTCGGGGTTGCTCTCCTCATCTTCCTCTTCTTCTTCTTCTTCCACACTAACCTTGGCCTTCAAGGCAAGGTTGGGCTTCTTTGCCCTTTGAGAACGGAGCACTGCATTGTCGGCGGTCTTGTCCAAGATGCTCATTGCAACGAACTCATCCAACACTTCACTTGAGGTCATGGAGTGGAAGTCCGGTTGAGGGAGTCCTGGACTAGGGGGTGTCCAGATAGTTGAACTACCATCATCGGCCGGACTCCAAGACTATGAAGATACAAGATTGAAGACTTCGTCCCGTGTCCGGATGGGACTTTCCTTGGCGTGGAAGGCAAGCTTAGCGATACGGATATGTAGATCTCCTACCATTGTAACCGACTCTGTGTAACCCTAGCCCTCTCCGATGTCTATATAAACCGGATGGCTTTAGTCCATAGGACGAACAACAATCATACCATAGGCTAGCTTCTAGGGTTTAGCCTCCTTGATCTCATGGTAGATCTACTCTTGTAACACACATCATCAATATTAATCAAGCAGGACGTAGGGTTTACCTCCATCAAGAGGGCCCGAACCTGGGTAAAACATCGTGTCCCTTGTCTCCTGTTACCATCCTCCTAGACGCACAGTTCGGGATCCCCTACCCGAGATCCGCCGGTTTTGACACCGACATTGGTACTTTCATTGAGAGTTCCTCTGTGTCGTCACCGATAGGCTCGATGGCTTCTTCGATCATCAACAACGACGCAGTCCAGGGTGAGACCTTCCTCCCCGGACAGTTCTTCGTATTCGGCGGTTTTGCACTGCGGGCCAATTCGCTTGGCCATCTAGAGCAGATCGAAAGCTACGCCCCTCGCCGTCAGGTCAGATTTGGAAGTTTGAACTTCACGGCTGACATCCGTGGGAACTTGATCCTCGATGGATTCGAGCCACAGCCGAGCGTGCCGCACTGTCACGACGAGCATGATTTAGCTCCGCAGCCGGATAGTATCCTGGAGGCCGCACTCGAGTCTGCTCCGATCTTCAATTTGGAGTCGGCTTCGCAGATCGAGGACGGATGGCTAGACACCGCCTCGGGGGCTGCAACCTCTACGGTGATAGAGCCGAACACTGATCTTATCCTTCATGAAGCCCGTGACTCCGAGGTGCCGGACTCCGAGCCTCCCGCGCCCCCTCCAATCGAATCCGGTTGGGCGCCGATCATGGAGTTCACCGCTGCGGACATCTTTCAACACTCACCTTTCGGCGACATCTTGAGTTCGCTAAAGTATCTCTCGTTATCAGGAGATCCCTGGCCGGACTGCGGCCAGGACGGTTGGGATGCGAACGACGAAGAAATTCAACGCCCACCCACCACCCACTTAGTAGCCACTATCGACGATCTAACCGACATGCTAGACTTCGACTCCGAAGACATCAACGGTATGGACGACGATGCCGGAGACGACCAAGAACCAGCGCCTATCGAGCACTGGAAAGCCACCCCAACTCACGACGTATACATGGTGGATACACCAAAAGGAAGCGATAATGCGGAACAACGGGACGTGGCGAAGGACAACTCCCCCAACAAACAACCAAAACAGCGACGCAAGCGCCGCCCGAAGTCCCGCCTCGATAAAAACGGCACCCATACGGACCCGGCCCTAGAGCAGGGCGAAGCAGTGGACGGCGAACATGCCACCAAGCAACCATCCAAACATGATGAAACTGGACAAGCAACCCATCCCCGGCGAAAACAAGAGCCTAGACGATCTCACGCCGAACGCATCACTAGAGCATAAGAACCTTCATAAAATGCTCGTCGCCACTGCAAGAAGTTTGAAGAAGCAAAAGCGGAAGCTCAAAACAGCGGAGGACGCACTCAGAATAAGATGGAGCAAAGTACTCAATACCGCAGATAAATATGGCGCTAGTCACCAGGCAAAGAGCTACCCGAAGCGCAAGTTGTTGACCGAATTTGACGAGGAGGCCTTAGAGCCCCCACATTCAAAAAAGAAAGAGGCCGCCTGGCCGGATAGACGACCAGATGACAGGCTAAGAGCAGCAAGGGGCGCCACACACAAGCCGGCACACGATCGGCATAAAGATCCTCGGAAAAAGGATGACCCGGTCAGGTCTATCTATGGGCCAAAAAAGAAGACTCCAGGAAGCAACACAACCCGCCGAGCGTTTGAAGACAACGGCACACCCAAATACAGGGGCGCCGCACACCCACTATGTTTCACCAACGAGGTACTGGATCATGAATTTCCAGCGGGATTCAAACCCGTAAACATAGAGGCATATGACGGAACAACAGACCCCGGAGTCTGGATTGAGGATTATATCCTACACATACATATGGCCAGAGGAGACGATCCCCATGCCATAAAATACCTACCCCTCAAGCTCAAAGGGCCAGCTCGGCATTGGCTCAAAAGCCTCCCAAAAAATACTATTGGAAGTTGGGAAGAGCTCGAGGATGCGTTTCGAGCAAATTTTCAGGGGACTTATGTCCGCCCTCCGGATGCAGACGATTTAAGTCACATAACTCAACAGCCCGGAGAGTCAGCACACAAATTCTGGAACAGGTTCCTCACCAAAAAGAACCAAATAGTCGATTGTCCGGACGCTGAAGCCTTAGCAGCCTTTAAGCACAAAGTCCGAGACGAATGGCTCGCCAGACACCTCGGCCAGGAAAAACCAAGAACAATGGCCGCACTAACAAGCCTCATGACCCGCTTTTGCGTGGGGAAGACAGCTGGCTGGCTAGATGCAGCACCAGCGACCCGAGTACATCCGAAGTCAGGGATGGAAATGGGAAATCACGACGCAGAAAAGATTAGTGCTGGAATAAGGAAAATGGCCCAAATAGCACGGCGGTCAACGCCGGATTCAAAAGCTCTCGGCCGAACAATAAAACTCTGCCCCTCAAGGACAACAGTGACGAGCTATCCAACCTAAACAAAATTCTGGATAGACTATGTCAAATACATAGTACCCCCGGGAAGCCTGCAAACCATACCCACAGGGATTATTGGGTCTTCAAGCAGTCCGGCCGACTTAACACCGAACGCAAGGGGCTCGACACACCAAGCGAAGACGACGACGAACCCCACAAGTAGCACGCCGGAAAATAGAAGACTTTCCCACTAGAAGTCAAAACAGTGAACTCACTTCATGTGATAACACGAAAACATAGTGCGGCACCTGCCATACTAGGACACCATCCGCTGAATGGGGATAGACCCTACCAAAATTCACCGTAGCAGCACTTCCTTCAAAGGAGCGATCCCAGGCCTTTAAGCCAATTGTACAGGCTCTGTACCACTAGAGGTTGTGTTCGGTTCATCCGACAACCTCCATCGCGAGAAGCTCACTCTCCATATCGCCCCATTTAACAATGGCCCTCAAGCACTACTGGGACGCGAAGCTTTCACCCGCTTTAACGCAATACCACATTACGCGTCTCTTACGCTTAAAATGCCTGGTCCACGCGGCATAATCTCATTAAAGAGTAACTCCGAGTGTTCCTCGACCATGGAGAACGTGAGACTGCCTTGACAGCCACACACTAATCCGACCTTGCAGGTCAAAGCCCCTAAAAACAGGTCATTCAGACCTCGGACACGGTTAGGCGAGTCCGGCGTAAATAAACAAGGGGCTTCCCAGCCGCATACCCCTTTACAAGGGGCCGCGCGTATAAACGATGAGAGCCAATAAAGCTCAACTTTATTCATCTTCAAAATTATACTTTATTTTAAATACATCTTTTGCACGATATTTCTTCCAAACTAAAGTCCTTTTCTTTTACAGATGAAGCACGTGCTACACCCGTCTAGGATACAGCATAACGGAGACACAGGCGCAGACGTGCAGCAGGGACCCGTTGCAAGGATTCTTTTCAGATTAAGACCCTGCGTAAACCTTTCTTACTGTCTCTTATTGATACACATCCCCTGGTTTCCTACCATAACCGAGGAGGAGGCTGGCGTTTTTGCATCGGCCGCGTCAGAAGTTCCCGCCTGTACCTGGACATTAGGGGCTTAGGGCATCGTTCTGCCCGGTATCATAAAGACCGAACACCTCAGGGAGTGTTCGGCGTCTCGAGTTAGGCCTTATATGCATCAGCTCCGAATCATGTCTTTGGTCAAATGTTGGGTTTGCCCGACTCCTGTGTTTTGCTGCCTTACGTTCCGCTCCATCGGCTAACGCGGCACCAGGAGAACTACTGCGATTGTGCCCCGGTTCGGCCGGGCGAGCACCTCAGTAGAGAAAGCCGAAAACTGACTGTCATGATATAGCGAGAGACTGGTCAACCACTCGATCAACTATTGGAATGTTTAGAATTCCTCCGCTTTGACGAAGGACCGCTTCCCGGTTAGGTACATACGCGCCCTGAGTTCGGAGAGCGCGGTGCCTCTAGGGGCTATATAGTAGCTCCACCATCGAGCTCCTATGGCTAAGTGAAAGTGATAAAGCATTATAGTCCGGTTGCCTAGTTTTCTATGCTATCACCTCCTTTAAAGGACCAAGACGTTGGATTAAGTGTGAACAAGTGCTTTTTTTGCAAACACCCCCGCACCATGTGCGTGGGGGCTGAAGCCAAAGACTGCCATCTTTCAGGTTATTCATACATATACGGCCGCACAGGAGATAGTTCAATACTTGAACGCACAAGTATAAAAAGCCGTTGCATTATAAACATGATCTCAGGAATCATACACGTCATTTAAACATAACATCTTTCGAGCACTGCGACTCTATTAAACGAGCGCCCTGCAGGACTTCCTCAAAATAGTGCTCGGCGGGTAATCGGCTTTTGTCCGAACCCCGGGATGCAACAGCGCTGGCATCCATCTCCGCCCAGTATGTCTTCACACGGGCGAGAGCCATCCGTGCACCTTCTATGCATGCCGACCGCTTCATCGCCTTGATATGCGGCACCGCCCCAAGGAATTGCTGCAACAAGCCAAAATAACTCTCAGGCTTGGTCCTTTCCAGCCACAGATGAGCGACCACATCCGTCATGGCAAGTCCGGACAATCTATTCCGCTCAGCCCACTCAACCAGTCGATTACTCAACGGAAGTGGACGCTCCGGACTATGGAATTGAGACCAGAAAAGCTCTTCCATTTCGTGATCCTTCTGGCTTCGGAAGTGCACGACTGCGTCCGCCGCACTCGCCGCCAAATCCACATAAGGATCCTCCGCACCGCACAATCGGCCCAGCTGAGCATACTTCGGATCCGTGAACTTCCTACGCAGCATAAAGGGCTTTCTAGCCGCAATGTCGCCGGCCTGACGCAGTTCCTCCTTCATAGCCCGCATCGCACTACGGGCATCCTAGGCTTCGGCGGCGGCCTTCTTCAGGTCCTCTTGCTCTGCTCGGCGTTCTCTTTCAAGAACCTCATAGCGGTCGGCAGCATCTTTTAATTTCACGGCCATTCCGTCCATCTCCTCCCTGCTTCGGCAGTGAGCAGCCTTTTCGGCTTTTAGCTCTTCCGCTGCCTTCGAGGCAGCCGCATCACTTTTCCTGGCTTGCTCCTTGGCTCGAGCAAGCTCTGCTCGAAGGTCTTCCACAGCAGCGGCACCATCTGCATCAAGCATACAAATTGTAAGGAACGGGCATCAGCTCCCTTACTAGGCAACCGCGGAGCAACCACCTACCCTATGACTCATTAAGTCGTTTATTGACCAGCGCGATGTCCGCATCCGCAACATCGAGTTGCCTCTTCATCTCGGCAACTCCCTCAGTCCGGCTGGCCACCGAACGCTCCGCCAACTGCATAGGAAAGGTGACATTCTATAACTGAGGTTATGATCCTCGGCACGTTGTCGCTTTCGACAGCATACCAAGTCTCAGGGGCTACTATCTATACAGGGCGCACTCCATGTGCAAAACTGTCAAAAGGTATGTCACTTTTTGCGTACCTCAAACCCCGTCAGCAAACTTCCGACGGCCTCATACAACCCACTCTCGGCGGATGAGATCCTTTCAATCACCGTACTCATTAATGTGCGGTGATCTTCTGAGATAGACGCCCTCTTGAGCAAATCCTGCAGCTCCACCGGCCGTACTCCAATGGGTGCCGAACTCCCCGGCCCCGCCGGACTCGAGGAGACCCTCCGTGACGACACCTCAGGGTCGTCCGCCCCGCCCGACGGGGCGGCAGATGGAGGCGTTTCGCTCTCCATCATCTCCGGATGAAGGTCCCCCGAAGATGAGCTCTGCTGAGATGGGCTGAGATCCGAACTACAAGGTGAAAACTTTGGTTACCCTTAGAAATAAAGCAGGGGTGTCCCCTATTACAAAATCCCCCCTTTTTACTTACGGCTCGCTGGAGGGCTGATTCTTCTGAGGAGACAGTGCGGCCAGGGCTCTTCCCGGCACAGGACCTTCCGGTGCAGATTTCTTTCCCCGCTTTGAGGCCTTGGCCTCCGGGTCTTCGGAAGTGGTCCCCTTCTCCCCCTGGAAGTAGGGAATCTCGATTCCCCCCTTACTGAAAGCCTCCTTGGCAGAGGTGGTAGTTTCCTTATGCCCCCCTTCGCCCTCCTCTGAAGGCGCAACCTCCAACATTTTGGCTAACACGGGATCCGGCGTGGTCTCAGGGAGGGGGGCCGGACACCGTATCAGTTTTGCTTGCGCTATCCACTCATGTCCAAGGGATAGCTGGTTAAACGGCAAACCCATGATAAATAAATGGACAATATGTCCGGACACAGGGCTACTTACTTGAGTATCCGGGCGATTGCAGCTTAGGCCAGTGTCCTCGGTCAAGTCCGGACGCATCTCTTGCGATCCGAAGAACAGTTTGTACATCTCCGCGGGTGTCAAACCCATGAAGTGTTGGAGAGCTCGTGGCCCCTCCGGATTGAATTCCCACAGGCGGAGGGGGCGACGTTTGCAGGGCAGAAGGCGCCGAATCAGCATAACCTGTGCCACTATGACCAGATTAATCTCCCTTTCTTGGAGGCCTCGAATCCGGTCCTGCAACAGGGGTACATCTTTGGACGGCCCCCAGTTAAGCCCCTTGTTGACCCATGATGCCAGCCGTTGTGGAGGGCCCGAGCGGAAGACGGGCGGCGGCCTCTGCCTGCTGCCCGTGGGAGCGGTGATATAGAACCACTCCTATTGCCACAAGTCGAGCTCCTCCTGAAAAGAGCCCTCGGGCCATGGAGCATCGGCCCTCTTGCTTATAACCGCCCCGACGCACTCTGCCTGACGCCCCTCAATCATCTTCGGCTCCACGTTGAAGGTTTTGAGCCACAAGCCGAAGTGAGGGGTAGTGCGGAGGAAGGCTTCACAGACGACAATGAATGATGAGATGTGGAGGATGGACTCCGGAGCCAAGTCATGGAATTCCAGCCCATAGTAAAACATGAGCCCCCTCACGAAGGGATCCATCGGGAAGCCTAAACCCCGACGGAGGTGAGACACGAACACGACGCTCTCGCCGGGCTCGGGAGTAGGAATAACTTGCCCTCGGGCAGGCAACCTATGCGAAATCTCGTAGGTCAAGTACCTGGCGTCTCTTAGCTTTAGCACGTCCTATTCCGTGGCGGAAGAGGGCATCCACCGGCCTCGTAGGTCGGAGCCGGACATTGTCGAGGGTCGAAAGTACCCGAATCTGGAGCCCTGGGTGTTGGAACTTGGGGCGAGAGGCGGATTCGATTGAGGATTGAAGAAAAAGAACGGGCCTTGGTCTCATTATAAAGAGGGAGAATACCAAGAGCCGTCCCCGTGACCGTTTGGAACCCGCCTTTGATGGAGGAGGCGCGGCAACGGGCGCGGTTGGGTTACCCACGTCCGTATTAATGGGAATCCCGGAATAAGGGGAACACGATCTCTGCTTCTACAAGACGTGCCAAGGAAACTGCTTCGCTAAACGCGCTAAGGTGGTACGATAAAAACAATTCTAGTAAAGGCTTGGTAGTGGTGTGACGTCACGCCACAAAATACGTCAGCAGATTGAACTTGTGTAATATTATTCTCTCTATGGTGGTACGTGGAATTTATTTTGCAGAGCCGGACACTATCCTAGTGTTCACAATCTTCTATAAATTATTCGAAGGAGGAACCCGCCTTGCAATGCCGAAGACAATATGCGCGCCGGACTCGTCGTCATTGAAGCCTGGTTCAGGGGCTACTGAGGGAGTCCTGGACTAGGGGGTGTCCGGATAGCCGAACTATCATCATCGGTCGGACTCCAAGACTATGAAGATACAAGATTGAAGATTTCGTCCCGTGTTCGGATGGGACATTCCTTGGCGTGGAAGGCAAGCTTGGCGATACGGATATGTAGATCTCCTACCATTGTAACCGACTCTGTGTAACCCTAGCCCTCTCCGGTGTCTATATAAACCGGATGGCTTTAGTCCGTAGGACGAACAACAATCATACCATAGGCTAGCTTCTAGGGTTTAGCCTCCTTAATCTCGTGGTAGATCTACTCTTGTAACACACATCATCAATATTAATCAAGCAGGACGTAGGGTTTTACCTCCATCAAGAGGGCCCGAACCTGGGTAAAACATCGTGTCCCTTGTCTCCTGTTACCATCCGCCTAGACGCATAGTTCGGGACCCCCTACCCGAGATCCGCCGGTTTTGACACCGACACCGGTCTTTGACGAATGACGGAGGACATGGCCTTGTTGTAGGGCATCATGGCCTTGAGGAACTTGCACTTGATCCAATTGTCATCCGTGTCCTTGCTCCCATGATCTCGGAGTGCGACCGCGAGTTTGGTCACTCTTCGAAAGAGCTCACGAGGTTCTTCATCTTCTTTCATTGCAAACTCATCGGCTTCATCTTGCACCACTTCATAGTTGGAGTGTTGAATGCTAGCACTTCCTCGATAGAGAGACACAACACATTTCCATGCGTCTTTAGCCATGGCATGAGGACGAAGATGAGGGAGATCTTCGGGAAGGATTGCATCTTGGATGATGAAGAGAGCACTCTCATTGAATTGATTATCCACGGCTCCTTGAGGGGTGAAGTTTCTTGGGTCATGTGGATAGAAACCTTCTTCTATAATTCTCCAAAGATTAGTATTCACATGTTTTAAATGACGCTTGAAACGATAAACCCAAGCATCAAAATCCTCATTTTTCACAATCTTAGGAGGAGGACCGGCATGATTTAAATGAGTAGTGGGAATCGGTCCACCATAAGTAGGAGGTTCCACATGGGCAAAGATGCCGGAGCCATTTCTACCACTAGTAGAAGGACCTTTTTCACTATTAGCTTCCCCCTTGTCGGAGGTGGCATCCGTCACCTTGTTAGTGGGATCACCCACTTTCATCAGCGAGGTAGATAGTTTAAGTCCTTCTAGGAATTCAGAAAACATGCTTTTAACCTCGGTCGTCATGGAGGTTTTCAATGTGTCTAAAGCCACATTGAATTCCTCACGTGAGACCGAGGTTCCCCCATCAGCCGTAGACGAGATAGGATTCACATCGGAGTGCTCCTCCGCACCGTCGTTGATGTCAACCATACTCTTCAGACGACAAAGTCCTTAATAAAGAGACGAGGCTCTGATACCAATTGAAAGGATCGATATGGTTGACTAGAGGGGGGTGAATAGGCAACTAACAATTTTTAAGCTTTTCTTTAACAATTTAAACCTTGCAACAAAATAGGTTGTCTAGATATGCAACTACGTGGACAACCTATATGATGCAAAGACAACTAGCACACAAGCAAGCAATAGATACAACACAAGTAAGCTTGCAAAAGTAAAGGCACGAAATAACCAAGAGTGGAGCCGGTGAAGACGAGGATGTGTTACCGAAGTTCCTTCCTTTTAAGGGGAAGTACGTCTCCGTTAGAGCGGTGTGGAGGCACAATGCTCCCCAAGAAGCCACTAGGGCCACTGTAATCTCCTCACGCCCTCACACAATGCGAGATGCCGTGATTCCACTATTGGTGCCCTTGAAGGCGGCGACCGAACCTTTACACACAAGATTGGGGCTATCTCCACAACACTTGGAGGCTCCCAACAACACCACGAAGCTTCACCAAAATGGAGTATGGCTTCGAGGTGACCTCAACCGTCTAGGGTTCTCAAACACCCAAGAGTAACAAGATCCGCTAGGGATTAGTGGGGGGAATCAAATTTCTCTTGGTGGAAGTGTAGATTGGGGCCTTCTCAACCAATCTCGAGCAAATCAACAAGTTTGATTGGCTAGGGAGAGAGATCGGGTGAAAATGGAGCTTGGAGCAACAATGGAGCTTTTGGGGGAAGAGGTAGGTCAACTTTGGGGAAGAAGACACCTTTATATAGTGGGGGAAACAATCCAACCGTTACCCCCCAAACAACCACGCACGGAGCGGTACTACCGCTTGGGCAGGGCGGTACTACCGCTGATAAGCGGTACTACCGCTCCCTTCCAGCGGTACTACCATGCTGACGAGGAATGCCGGGTCCTAGCCCCAGAGCGGTACTACCGCGGAAGTATAGGCGGTACTACCGCTTGGAGCGGTACTACCGCCCCTACTACCGCTACTAGTATCGTAAAACCTGACACGAAAAACAGCAGTTGAGAATCGAGGCGGTAGTAGCCCGGAACCACTGTGGTACTACGGCCTAAGTTCGCAAGCGGTACTACCGCTCGGGGAGCGGTACTACCGCTTGACGAGCTTCGGCGGTACTACCGCTGAGGACCGCGGTACTACCGCTGGGACAGGACAGGCAGGCACAGATTAGGAAAGATAGCTCCAATGAAGCGGAAAGAAGCATCGGGTGTGATAAGGATGTGTACGTGTTGATTCCACCCTAGCCTTCCCAAAGCGGATCCCCTCTTGATAGTACGGTGACTCCTACGAAACTAGACCACCAGCAAAGAAACGAAGGAGCTACACCGTCTTGAATAAAACACCAAGGGGAAGTAATCGTCTCGTGCCAAAGGATGAATCTCTGAAAGAACTCAACGCACACAATTAGTCCGCAAAAGCGTTGTCATCAATCACCAAAACATCTTGGGGATAAACATGCCCTTACATAGAGGCATACTAGTGACATTTTGTTTGTCTATGTATTCACACATGTACTAAGTTTCCGGTTAATACAATTCTAGCATGAATAATAAACATTTATCATGATATAAGGAAATATAAATAACAGCTTTATTATTGCCTCTTGGGCATATTTCCTTCAGGGAAGACTATGGAGAACTCAAAGTCAGAGGGCTGGTTCACTTGCTAGTCCCATCCAACAACATCCCAGATCTGAAGCCCTTCAAGCACAGTTTGGGGGGAGATTCTTTGGTCTTGAACCATGACAATGGAGGAGTTGGAGAGGGAAGGGGCCGCCACCACCAAAGGGAGATCACAATCCAGAGCGAAAAATGAGCAACCGGGGACACCCGTCCCAAAATGAAGAAAGGACGGAGGCTTCTGACGGTTCTGATAGTTGACAGTGAGGTGCCCATCGGAGCGGCAGATCGGGCAGAAAGGTGGGTTGGTGCATCTCAACTGGAAGTGCCCAGGTTGGTGGCATGTGAAGCAGGTGAGGGCGGAGGGATTACTCGGGGCAGAAGAGTTGGGGCGATGCAGCAGATGGGGAGGAGGAGGAGGGAGGATGCCGTCCCCCAAGCCCGTCGAGGAAGATGATTCGAG
The DNA here is from genome assembly GCF_018294505.1 of Triticum aestivum. Taxonomy (NCBI): domain Eukaryota; kingdom Viridiplantae; phylum Streptophyta; class Magnoliopsida; order Poales; family Poaceae; genus Triticum; species Triticum aestivum. The sequence continues at coordinate 621,909,463 of NC_057798.1, forward strand.
GAGAGGGCCAGGAGGGCGCCGGGCTAGACTAGAGAAGGAGCACGGGGGTGGACGAGGCCCGGCCCGAGCGCAGGATGAGGGGCCTACCGCGCCGGAGCAGAAGGGCCACGCCCCAAGCCCGAGGCCGGCAGAGATCCCGACGAAGAGGACCGGCCCACACCGCCCGCCACCGCCACCGCCTCTCAAGGATCTAGCGCAGGAGGACACGCCACCCCAGATCAAGCGCCCTAAGGGCCAGCTCCAGGTGTGGCATGCTTGTGCTCCGCGCGCTGGAGCCACTCCAGACCGACATCCCAAGTAGCACAGTCGCGAGCCACCTGCTCATGAGCCGTCTGCTCCGCCTCCAACTTGGAACGAAGGGAAGCTTCAAGCTCCAGATCCACGCCCGAGCGCGGCGACTCCTCACGCTGGCGCTTACTACCAGAGATCGCGTCACTCGACAAGCCCCTAGATTTGTCCATGGCGAGGGCCGCCGCAAAGGAGAGGAGGGGAGGGGGAGGGGTGGATCTGACTAGGCGACGAATGGGAGCACGATATCTACGTAGATCAGTGGCGGAAGCCGGAAACCCTAGGAGGGGGACTGAGCCACGGCGCACCCATATATAGCCTGACCGAGCCAACCCTAATTGTGTCAGGCAGGCTACCTGGGCTGGAGGGGGGTTGGAATACAGACCAAAGTAACTGCACATGGCCTACTTGGGGGAGGGGGGAGTCGCTCTGAGGATAGCGAGGGGGGAGTGGGCCGAGCACACACAAGCAGGCAAGGAGGCCCCAGAGGCCCAAGATCTAGCCCCCACATGGCCCACTAACCATCGGGGGCAAGACCAGATGTAAAGCAAGCGTCGCCGCCACCACGGAGCACCCAGCACCGCAGCCGCCGGCGACGACGGCAGGGAGCCAGAGAGGGGGGAGGACTACCCACGCCCAGGGCGGCACCCAAAACCCCAGATCCAAGCGAGGGGAGGGTTAGCTTACCAGGCTTGCGATGGCGGCGAGCGACACGGACCCAGCCAGCGTCCGCCACTGGAGATACCACCGGCCGGCCCCGGGCCCTAGGAGCAAATTTGCGGGAGCGAGGCACGCGAAGGGGGACGTAGTCCAGCAGGGGAGAGACCGGCGAGGGCACAGCCGCCTCATCTGAGGAAACATCCTCATCGGAGTCGAGAGCCCAGCGACTGCCCGGGGGGAGCGAGGGCCGCGGCGCCAGCAAGGGAGTGGGGGCCGGCGGGTCGGACATGGAGGGAGAGGCCGAATGAGAGGGCGACAGTGATCCAAGCACATCAGGGGTGAGAGGGCGGCGGGGAAGGGGAAGGGGGAGAGGGGAGCGGGAGGGGGAGAGAGGAGAGCCATCCGATAATCAAACTTTCTGTTGAGATGTTTTTCCTTCCAAACAATGCACTTCAAAAGGAGATAGATCTACTAGTGTATACGGGAAAGCGGATGGAAACTTTACCAGCCAAAAGGGCAATACATCAAGGGCATAACTAAAAAACATGTACATGGTAACATGTTTGCCCATTTATGTTTTCCCTTGGTGGCTCCCGTCTAGGGTTTGAGATACCTCCCGTTTAGGACGAACCGGACTCTACTGCCAATCCTAATCCTCCCCGGCTAGGTTCTCGGGCAGATTAAGGGGATAGCCTCGCTATCTACCCGGCCTTGGTTCCTGTCGTGGGTCGCTAGGGGTTTAGTGGTTCGAAGACGTATCTCACTAGGGTTTGGCGATGGCAGAATCGGGCTCGCAATCGTCAGCAAGAAGTGCGACCCCGGGAGGTAAGCCAATCAGGGTTGAGGAGATGATCAGGAAACTCAAGTTACAGGAGCGGGAGGAGGATGATCTGATCTTCGAAGAGGAGTTCCTAGATGAGATCGAGGAAGCAGAGTTCATGGCGCTGGCGACGGTGCACACGAACAAGCCCTTCAGTAGGGGGTCATTCTATGATACGATGCGGCTCCCCTGGAGTCTAGCACAGGGAGTAACGTTCAGACCACTAGGCGAAAATTTATTCTCTCTGACTGTGAATTGTCTAGGGGATTGGAAAAGGGTCACAGAGGAGGGCCCATGGTTGTTTTGTAATCATGGTGTGCTTATCGAGAAGTATGATGGCTACACCAGGTATGACGAGGTAGTCTTGGATAAAACTGGCAGTTTGGATTCAGAATGTTGATCTCTCCCACTTTTCAGAAAGGATCATGTGGTTAGGTCGCTGGCAAAGAAAGTGGGGGTTGTGGAGAAGGTAATGTTAAACCCTAGGTGGGGTGAGGGAAGGATTGTGAGGATCAGTGTCAAACTTGACATTCATGAGCCACTAATGAGATATGTCTCTATTACAAAGGATGGGAAGAAGGTGTACTACCCAGTGCTATACGAGAAGATGTCGGTGTTCTGCTATGTGTGTAGCCATATGGGTCATACATACCTCGAGCACGGTAATGGAAAGCATGACCCACGGTCCATGGAGTGGGGAGAATTCATGTTAGCACCCTGCCCGGGAGAGAGGAGGCAGCCAGGTCAAAGCTCGAAGGGGAGGCAGAGGGATAGGGCTACCCCTGGTGGTCCAAGGAGAAATCAGGGCTCGGACGACGATGATCTGAAAGACACGGGTGCTAGCCCTAGAAAACCCACTGGCAGGTCGACTGGGGACAAACTCTCTGGCCGGAAGAGGCTTACTTTTGATGAGCTGAATGCAGACCCAGCAGCCCTTGCAAATATACTGCCTGGTCAGGCACAGGAGTCCCCAATTGCTATGTCAACTGCGGTGGTGGTTCACTCAAAGGGCAAGCTGACAACAGAGAAGGAAGATGAGGATGGTGACACGTCATCACAGGATTCAAAGAGATCAAAGAAGGACAACGCGGATGTGATGGATGCTAGCCACATTTTATCGGCGAGCTCCGAGAAGGGGCTCGACCGGTTGCAATGAAAATCCTCATGTGGAACTGTCGTGGGATGCGTACACCTGCGGCAGTTCAAGCGCTCTTGGGGATCCAAGAGCGAATAAAACTAGATGTGTTGTTCCTGTCTGAAACACACCTGGACATGGCTAAGGCAGGAAAATTGAGAAGGAGGTTAGGTTTTGAGGAGATGGAAGTTTCGGAAAGTGACGACAGAAGTGGAGGACTGATCATGCTTTGGCAAACCAGCCTGGGAGTCTCATCTAGGGTTGTTCATACAAACTACATAGATATACGCATTAAGGAGATGATAACAGCGGGATGGTGCTTCACAGGCTTCTACGGTGAGCCAAGTAGTGACCGAAAGCATCTTTCGTGGGAATATTTGCGAGGCTTACACGCAACGACTAATCTGCCATGCTTAGTGGCAGGGGATTTTAATGAAATTTTGCAAGCTCGTGAGAAGGAAGGGGGGTTGCACGTGCTCAGCGATGTATGCAGGCGTTTAGCAGTGGCCTGAGCGACTGTGGGCTCGATGACCTTGGTTATTCGGGCGATATTTTCAGCTGGCGTAGAGGTCAAATTTTAGAGTGACTTGATAGAGCAGTTTCAAGTAGCTCTTAGGCTGATATGTTCCCAGCATATGGTGTTGTGAATGAACCGTTCAATAAGTCAAATAACCGGCCGATCCTAATTGATACTAACTTTCAGCTAGGCTTACAGCCAAGGGGCCCGTCGGGACCGAGGAAATTTGGAGCAAGGTGGCTTGCGGAGGAGGATGTGGAGGTGATAGTTCAAGCTGCCTGGGATCGTGCAAAAGCCAGAGGGACCGAGCCTTACTCTCAAGTGACGGGGGATATACATGCAGCTTTGCACACTTGTGATAAAGAGACACTAAAGGGTCCTAGAACCCGGTTGAGGAAACTCCAGAAAGAGTTAAACAATGTGTTGTCGGGCCCGCTGACGGACGAAGCAGTAGCTCGGCAGCACGGCCTACACATGCAGATTGAAAATCTACTTGAACAAGAGGAGATATACTGGATGCAGAGAGGACGTGTTGATTGGCTTTGTCGGGGTGATCTAAACACATACTTCTTTCACCGTGCAACCACTGGGAGACGCAAGAAAACTTTTATAAAGAAATTGAAAGGAGAATCTGGGGACTGGATTGAGGAGGAGAACCAACTTGAGGGACGTGTGGCGCACTATTTTGAGGGACTCTTTTCCTTAGATGTGCAAGAACCGGACCAAACTGTTTTGGACAAGGTAAAGCCTAGGGTCTCTGATGTGATGAATGCGGAACTAATGATACCCTTTTGTAAAGAGAGCACTGTATAACATTGGTGATCTTAAAGCACTGGGGCCTGATGGACTGCATGCAGTGTTCTATAAGAGGTTCTGGCACATTATTGGCGAGGATCTGATTGACGAAGTGTTGATGGCAGTTAATAATAGGAAGATACCGGAAGGATGGAACAACACTACAATTGTTCTTATCCCAAAGGTGGAAAATCCGGAGGTAATCACACAGTTCCGTCCAATAAGTCATTGCAATGTGGTTTATAAGGTGATTTCAAAACTGCTAGCCAATAGGCTAAAAAACCTGTTGCCGGAGATTACTTCACCTAATCAAAGTGCTTTTGTCCCCTGGCGCTTGATTACGGACAACTTATTAGTTGCTTTTGAGTCTTATCATGCTATCAAGAGGAAGAGAACCAAAAAGTTCGGAATATGTGCGATAAAACTGGACATGCACAAGGCCTATGATAGGGTCGAGTGGGTGTTTCTCGAGAGAATCATATTGTAGATGGGATTCACATCAGATTGGGTGTCGCTCATTATGGAGTGTGTACGGTCAGTAAAGTATCAAGTTCGTTTTAATAACTCTCTCACAGATTTCTTTGTTCCATCTCGAGGCCTCCGCCAAGGAGACCCGCTATCACCTTATCTTTTTTTACTTTGTGCGGAGGGCCTCTCTAGTTTGCTCAATCATGAGGAGGAGATGGGTAACTTGATAGGGGTGAGAGGATGCCGGGATGCTCCAGCCGTTTCTCACCTTCTCTTTGCGGACGACTCCCTCATTATGATGCGAGCAGATGCAAGCAATGCCGCAAGCCTTCACCGTGCTCTTGATGATTATTGTGCTGCCTTGGGACAACTGGTGAGTGAGGCTAAATCGAGCATTTTCTTCAGCCCTTGTACAATGGTAGAAGTGCGGGCTGAGGTTTGCACCACATTGAACATTATGGCCGAGGCGATTACAGACAAGTATTTGGGGCTGCCCCCGATTGTTGGGGTGGAGAGAACTGATTGTTTCCAACATATTGTTGATAGAATCTTGAACATCATCAGAGGATGGAAGGAGAAGAAGCTCTCCTTTGGAGGGAAAGAAGTGTTGTTGAAGGCTGTTATTCAAGCCATTCCCTCTTATGCCATGTAAGTCTTTAAGCTGCCAAAACAAATTTGCAATGCGATAACAACTGCCATGTCACAGTACTGGTGGGGAGATGAAGATGAGAAGAAGCACATGCACTGGTTTGCGTGGTGGAAGATGTGTGTGCCAAAGAGCAACGGAGGTATGGGTTTCAGAGATGTACACTGTTTCAACCTGGCTCTCTTAGCTAAACAGTGCTGGAGACTGCTAGCAGAACCAGACTCTTTATGCGCCAGAGTCTTGAGGGCAAATTACTTCCCGGACGGTGATTTACTGAATTGTCCCCTCAAGAAAGGTAGCTCTTATACGTGGCAGAGCTTGTGGAGTGGTGTTTAGACTCTCA
>NC_057798.1:621915449-621929729 GCF_018294505.1 Triticum aestivum
AAATAAGCATTTGGAGTGATCCATGGGTATCTAGCAGCCCAAACAGGAAGGTAATGACTCCACGAGGTAATATCATACTCATGAAAGTTTCTGAACTTACTGACGTGGATAATAGGTGTTGGGATGAGCAACTTATCAGACATATATTCTGGAACATTGATGCAAATCGTATTTTGAATATACCCCTGGCTCCGGTGATGATGGATGATTTTGTTTCATGGCACTACAATAAAACTGGAATTTTCTCGGTCAAGACGGCTTATCACATGGAGTGGGATCATCAACACGGACGAAAGTTGAGACAAACAAATTCAGTATTGTCCTCAAGTACTAGTCCAGTTTGGTGCATTCTATGGAAGCTTCGAGTACCGGCTAAAATAAAAGTGCATGTATGGCGAGCTTTGTATGGAGCAATCCGGTGTCGGGTGTGTTGGCAAACCGACATAGGATTACAACATCGGACTGCCCAATTTGTGAATCAGACTGCGAAAGTGTTCGCCATTCGTTCTTCAGGTGCGGCAGGGTGCAAGAAATTTGGGCAAAGCTTGGCTTGAACTCTATTATAAATGAGCTATGTGAAGCTGAGTTGGAGGGCTCGTCGGTCCTAGGAGATTTGCTGCTGATGCCCAATGCCGTCGTCCCGTCGCTCCCGGGCGTGTCCAGGAAGGAGCTTGTGGCGTTGGCCGTGTGGTATATATGGTGGGAACGCCGGTGCTTCACCCATGGTGAGGCCATGCGGGAGCCGGCACGTTCGGCCGAAGCTATTGTTACTCTGACAAAGAACTTCATGAGAGCAAAGAAGCAAGGTGCGAGGCAGATCCAGCGGCATGGTTGGACTAAACCACCTGAAGGTTTCGTCAGCCTAAATGTCGATGCTTCCTTCGATGCAGACAGCGGCACTGGCGGAACGGGGGCCATTATTAGAGACTCCATGGGAGCGTTCATTGCGACGTTGGCGAGCAACATCCCTTTCGTAGAGGACGCAGCAAGGGCAGAGGCTAGAGGCCTCAAGGACGGGCTGATTCTGGCGAACAACATTGGATGCAATAAGGTGGAGATCCGAGATGATTGCATGGAGGTGATTGAAACCATGCAACATGGAGGGAATTCTTTAGGTCCAGCTGCAGCCATCTATGAAGAGTGTTCTTTTTTATATCGTAATTTTATTTCCGTTAAGTTCTGTCATTGTCCTAGGGAGGCCAATATAGCGGCTGATTTGTTGGCTACAAAGTTGGAGCCCTCGAGAACTATTGTGTGGCTGACCGGGGCTCCGGACTTTCTGTTTGATATACTCTCAAACAATGTGGCCCTGTTTCCACATGAAATATAAACCGCCGTGACGACATTTCCCTAAAAAAAACACGTACATGGTTACAACACCATGCAAAAGGACATCCACCTAAAGGGCAGATGCACCCGTAAAAGAAAAGGTTGCAATGATGTAGTAGTATACTGACATAAACTATACACTACGTACCACTAGCAGCAGAGAGGAGGTTATCAGGCAACACATCATGCCAGGCAACACAGCAGAGAGGAGGTTACTGGATATGCTTCGTCTTGATCGAACGACAGCGCCAAGGGAGGCTGCCAGCCGGCAGCCCCACTATCGTACGTCCGCTACACCCGATTCGTGTCGCATGTACACAACCAACGCCCATTGTTCGTATCGCCCCATTTCGTTGGTTGACCGGGCATCGCACTGACAAATCTGGCATTTGGAGGAATCTATTGGACACTGTGACAGGATCTTAGCACGTACGTAGGGTAGTATATATGCTTCCACACGAACAGCATCTCAAGCAAGAAAAGCCATGGAAACCACAAGGCTATCCTTGCTCTCTCTTCTTCCGTTCCTTCTCCTCGCGATCGCTGCCGCGGCAACCGGCGGCGAGCTCAGCACGTTCATCGTCCACGTGCAAGCAGAGGAAACCCACGTGTTCGGCACCGCGGACGACCGGAAGGCGTGGTACCACTCGTTCCTCCCGGAACATGGCCGGCTGGTGCACGCGTACCATCACGTCGCCAGCGGGTTCGCGGCCCGGCTGACGCGACGGGAGCTGGAGGCGGTGTCCGCCATGCCCGGGTTCCTCAGCGCGACCCGCGCCCGGACGTACACCACGCTCACGACGCACACGCCCGAGTTCCTGGGGCTGAACCTGGAGCAGGGGCGGCGGAACTACACGTCGGAGTTCGGCGCCGGGGTCATCGTCGGCGTCATCGACACCGGCATCTTCCCGGACCACCCGTCCTTCAGCGACGACGGCATGCCGCCGCCGCCGGCCAAGTGGAAGGGGCGCTGCGACTTCAGCGGCACCTCGTGCAACAATAAGCTCATCGGCGCTCGCAACATGGTCGCCGCCCTCAACGGCCCGAACGGCACTTCCGCGCGGGTTCCGCCGGTCGATGAGTTTGGGCACGGGACTCACACGGCAAGCACCGCCGCTGGTGCGGTCGTGCCGGGCGCTAACGTGCTCGGCCACGCATGGGGCACCGCCGCCGGGATGGCGGTCCGCGCGCACATCGCCGTATACAAGGTGTGCTACGGAAATGTTGTAGTAGACTGCGAGGATGCCGACATACTGGCTGGCATTGACGCCGCCGTGGGGGACGGCTGCGACGTCATCTCCATGTCTCTCGGTGGGCCGTCGGTGCCCTTTCACCAAAACCCTATGGCCATCGGGACGTTCGGCGCCATGGAGAAGGGCATTTTTGTGAGCATGGCTGCTGGCAACTCCGGCCCGGGAGAGAGCACCGTGATAAACGAGGCTCCATGGATGCTCACCGTCGCCGCTGGCACCATGGACCGCTCGATTCGTTCGACCGTGCAGCTGGGGAACGGCGCGTATTTCCAGGGCGAGTCGCTATACCAGCCAAACGTTGGCTTCTGCCCGTTGGTCTACGCGGGCGCGAGTGGGAAGCCATTCGCCGAGTTCTGCGGAAACGGCAGTCTGGACGGCTTCGACGTCAAGGGCAAGATAGTGCTGTGTGAACTCACGAAAAACATCTCGGTGATCAACCAAGGTGAGGTAGTGGAGAGTGCCGGCGGCGTCGCCATGATCTTGGCGAGCCCGTTTTTCCGAGGGTACGACAAGTTAGCCCAGGCGAACATCCTCCCGGCGTCGAGCGTCGACTACCTCTCGGCCGCAGCCATCAAATCCTACCTCAACTCCACGGCGAACCCGGTGGCACGTATGGGCTTCAGGGGTACATTACTCGGCACGTCACCTGCCCCGTCGATCATCTTCTTCTCGTCTCGCGGGCCTAGCCGTCAGGACACTGGCGTTCTGAAGCCCGACATCACGGGCCCCGGAATGAACGTGCTCGCGGCATGGCCTTTTCAGGTTGGCCCACCGTCGGCGCCGGTTCTCCCTGGGCCGACCTTCAACATGATCTCCGGCACGTCCATGTCAACGCCACACCTCGCCGGCATCGCCGCTTTGATAAAGAGCAAGCACCCGGACTGGTCACCGGCGGCGATCAAGTCGGCAATGATGACGACGGCCGACATCACCGACCGCTCCGGCAATCCCATACTCAACGAGCAACGCGTGGCGGCCAACCTCTTCGCCACCGGCGCCGGACACGTCAACCCAATGAAGGCCGCCGACCCTGGACTAGTCTACGACATCACCCCCGAGGATTACATCGGCTACCTATGTAGCATGTACACGAGCCAGCAGGTCTCGGTGATCGCGCGCCGGCCAATCAACTGCTTGACTACCGTCGTGATCAGTGACTGCCTGCTGAATTACCCTTCGATCTCGGTCGCTTTCCCAGCTTCCTGGAATTCGACTGCGCTGGTGGTGGTAAGGCGCAAGGTGAAGAACGTCGGGGAGGTGCCTTCGGTGTACTACGCGGCGATCGACATGCCGAGCAGCGCCGTAAGCGTGGACGTATTCCCGAGGGAGCTGGAATTCGTCGAGCCAAACCAGGAGCTGACTTTCTCGGTATACGTGTGGCCGAGGCAGAGTGATGCGAGGGTGCTGCAGGGTGCGCTGCGGTGGGTGTCCGAGAAGCACACCGTGCGGAGCCCAATCTCCATCACCTTTGCCTGATCAAGCTTGATTTTCGGCATGAGAGATGGAAGGATCCAAGAGCATACTATCTCCGACCTTTCTTTCTTTCCCCCTCTCTCAAAGTAGGCTTTCGGCCTGATGTATACCTAAAGCTACATGATTGAACGATACAAGGTGCCGAGGAAAACCTTAAGTTTCTCCTCCCCTCTCTTGCACGGTTGAGAGATGGCATCGAGATCTCGGGAGTAACCCATTCCTAACCTTCTCCATCATCGACGAAGCCTGACCTGAGTTGGGAGGGGAGAGGTGCATAGTGGTAGGTTGTGTCTTCCCGCTAGGGTGTTTGGCATAATGTCGTGTTGGAGGTGGCCAAGGTTGCGTGCGAGCCGCGTGCGGCTGGTGGTCATATGCATCATTATAAGTTCTCCAAGTTGCCAAGAAAGAGTTCAATAACACATGTAAGAAACTAGGGTATTTTCATGAGTCGCTCGTGCTCCGTAGTTGAGTTCTTTCACATTTCTCGTATCGTTTTTCATGGATTACCATCTTGAGGTTCTTTTTTGGGAATAAGAAAATCGTCTTGATAGCAATCATTAGACCAATAGAACAAAGGTAAGCTCTGCAGCTAATCCACAAGCAAGGATTGTAGGTCCATTACGGTTTTGCTCCTGCTCTACTGGCTTGCTATCTATGAAGGACGAAAGCTGGTGGCAGCAGATCTGATGACAATGTCAACGCAATGAAGGCCGCTGACCCTGGCCTAGTCTACAACATTACTCCTGATAATTACATCGGCTACCTTTCTAGCATGTACACGAGCCAGGAGGTCTTGGTGATTGCGCGCCGGCTGATCGACTGCTTGACCACCGTCGTGATCATTGTCTGTTGAATATCCCGTCGACCTGTGTCACTTTCGCAGCTTCCTGGAATTCGACTGCGCCTTTGGTGGTAAGGCGCAAGGTGAAGAACGTCGGCGAGGTGCCTTCGGTGTACTACGCGGCGATCGACATGGCAAGCAACACCGTAAGCGTGGACATATTTCCAAGGGTGTTGGAATTCATCGAAGAGGGCAAGGAGCTGACTTTCACGGTATACTTGTGGCCGAGGCAGAGTGTTGCGAGGGTGGCGCAGGGTGCGCTGCGGCGGGTGTCCGAGAAGCACACCGTACAGAGCCCAATCTCCATCACCATTGCCTGACCACAGGCTTGATTTTTTGATAAACTACAAGTATAGGGAATCGTTTGTGAGTGCGGCTAATCTGCACCCGGGCTCATCTGCACCCATGCTTAAATAAAAATTCAAAAAAAATACTAGAAAAATTCAAAAAATTCCAAATTTTTTTGTGGTGGTAGATAATTTGACGCGTGAGGTGCGCCCCAAAATTCAACTCATTTGAGGATCTGAGCAGCTCTCGGCAAAAAAGACAAAATCAGGGTCTGTAAAAATGTATACTGTTCACGCACTGTTTTGACCCAATTTGTCTTTTTTGCCGAGAGCTGCTCAGATGTTCAAATGAGTTGAATTTTTGGGGCGCACCTCACGCGTCAAATTATCTACCACCACAAAAAAATTTGGAATTTTTTGAATTTTTCTAGTTTTTTTTTTAATTTTTTGCTGAGAGGGAGCAGATGAGCCCGGGCACCGTTTTGAGTTTTCCATCGTTTGTAGCTTTTTTCGATAAGTAAGAGTGTCGAACCTAATGAGGAGCTAAAGATAGAACAAATATTCTCTCAAGTTTTATCGACCACCGATACAACTCTACGCACACCAACGTTCGCTTAACCTAGAACAAGAATAAAACTAGAAGTACTTCCCAGGTGTAGAGGGATATGTTTGCAAGACAATAAAGAATGTGGAAATAAAAGTTAGGTGTTGTTCTAATAAAAGTACAATTAGGTTAGTGTAGTGAGTGTGGAAAAGTGATGGTAGGATTTTCGAAATTGTCCCTAAGCAATTGACTACGTTGCTAGACCGACAGCAAGTTTTTATGTGGGAGAGGCCACTGCTAGCATGTCATCCTTTACTTGGAATTATATGCGTAACTGAAGTATAATAAGCACGAAACATCTATATGTTGGAAACTTATCAATGGGTAGTTGAGGTTACCCGGTCATGAGATGTTGGCCATCTTGGTTATCATTCAGATATGGGCGACAATTTAATCTATGGAGGAGAGGAAGGAAACATAGTATTTGGTAGAGATGTCGTATACGAGGCCCTGGGAGAACACATTATGTCGTTTGACATGGCCTGCACCGAAAGCAAATGGGGTTGTCAGTGAACTTCCTGTGGCATCTCGAAGGGAGTAGTTTGTGTTGTTGACGGTGTATGCAGTGGCGGAGCTATGTTGGGGCAAAATCCGGCCGTGGCCCGCCCAGCGTAGCACCAAATAGTGAAGATTAAGGGGCCCTTAGTAGAAAAACTATTAAGGCCAGCTTTAATCTGGCTATTTGGCCCGCCCAAGGATTTTACCGTAGCTCTGCCACTAGGTGTATGTGGTGTTCATCGGTGCAAACTTCATAGCCAAAGGGCTCCAGTTAAGGTGTGTTGCCTTGGACATCAATGCCCCTCGAGAACAAAAAAATTCAATAGATAGATCAAATAAACAATGGAACTTGCGTATCGATTTTCTTTCCTAACCTACTCGTGACCTAGAGATAGATGTGGTGGCCAAATTACCCACCTTCCCGATGAGACCGAGGGCCCCCTCTCCCTCCGTTTGTCGCTTCGGGAATGGGGGGAGGCGGGGACACTAGGTGTTTGATCTAGTGATGGTAGGGTTAGGAATAAATTTAGATTTGGGCTTTGATCGATTGCAACGTAGATGATGGCATCATTATCAGTATAGAATAAGGTTTTCCCCACATCATCCTCGTTCTGGTGATACTTTTTTGAATGGTCAAGAGGAATGTGGAGAATGGTGTATCCCAAGATCCCTCCGAGTCTGACTTTTTCGTCAGCAAGTTTGTCTCGGTGACGTTGTCCTGTGCAACGGACAACGGGGTTGTGCGTCTTGGTCTTCCAGCTCTACTTTTGACCGACGAAGGTTGACCCGCTCTATTACGAGCCCTCTACAATGGGTTTTTTCCGGCGATTTGCTACACAGGTCGCAGCCCTCGACATCTTCCAGACTGCATCAACGGTTTTTCGCCATTGCTTCTACAAACTACTGAGTTTAACAAGTTTGCTCCGCCGAGTCAAGGGGCCAAAGGCAGCAACGAGTTTTTCTCATGGCAGTGGATGCGGAAAGAAGACTTGAGCACCCCGAGGACATGGTTGTACTATGCAATCTCTATAAGGATGTTTTGTAAGGATCTGTAATGCTTAACCATGATCATTGGCCTTCTCGCACAAAAATGAAAAATGAAAATCATTTGAGTGCTCGTAGTTCTTTTTTTAGGGGTGGATTAACGAACTGCTCGGCTCGTTAAGCTCGTGCTCGTTAAAGCTCGGCTCGTTAAGATTAACGAGCAGAAAATCATGTTCGAGTCGGTTCGTTTGAAGCTCGTTAAGCTCGTGCTCGTTAAGGCTCGGCTCGTTAAGCTCGTTAAGATTAACGAGCAGAAAACCCTGTTCGACTCGGTTCGTTTGAAGCTCGTTAAGCTCGTGCTCGTTAAGCTCGTTAAGATTAACGAGTAGAAAACCCTGTTCGACTCGGTTCGTTTGAAGCTCGTTAAGCTCGTGCTCGTTAAGGCTCGGCTCGTTAAGCTCGTTAAGATTAACGAGCAGAAAACCCTGTTTGACTCGGTTCGTTTGAAGCTCGTTAAGCTCGTGAACGCTCCCGAGTGCTCGTTAACAGACTATGATGTGTTATAGTCTACGGGATGAGTGTGTATGTCTGGTTTTTAAGATGAAATAGGGTGACTACAAAAAGAAATGCACTAATTTGTTGCCTCCTATGTCAATTAGATTGAATAAATGGGTGAGGTGCTACAAAAAGTATGTAAGGCAAGATGAAAATAGCATTGTGTTGTTACTAACGAGCTTAGCGAGCTACTCGTAAAACTCGTTAGCTCGTTTGTTAAGCTTAACAAGCTAACATCAATGATTGGTTCTGTTCATTAAGAAGCGCGCTATGAGCTTAATGAGCTGAATTATCGAGCGCTCATTAAGCTCACGAGTTACGAGCTTTTTGCCCAGTCCTACTTTTTTCTTTCTGGGAAAGTCCTCATAGTCCTCTGAACATGCATTTATTTCACAGGCCAAGGTTCACCTCATCTAAATCTGGTCTTGTACAATATCCACCCATGACAAAAAATACTACTACTACACTAGGCCAGTTGAAGGCGTCAGGCTGCACAAGTAGCTTATGCGAATTAATCAGCCAAGTGTGTCGCAGTATGCTGGCGCTGATACGTACATCGCCATGTCAGTGCTGGTTCTAGCGGTCGACGTCTAAGTGGAGGCCATGGTAACTTGTCCGCGACGAAGAAGAACCGATGAGCCATAGCTCCCGGTGGATGTTTCCTGTTGCCATCTATCTAGCAATAGCAATAGCAATAGCGAAACAGACGGCTGCCGCGCCGCTCCTATAGCTAACTCCCATCAAGTTCTGGCCTTCTGCCGCCGGCCGTGCGTACGGCAATTCCCAAGCGACCCAATCCATGCCCATGACCGGGTCTTGTCTTTCCTCACGCGCAAGCCATGCAGGTGCCATGTGCCAACATTTGGACTGCTCCAAACCTCCAAACTGCCTCGGATAAACAAAGCCGGCCATTGCCTGCAGGCTGCCGCAACGACGGAAGGATTTTCTAACGGTAACCGGCATGTATAAATGGCCATGCACGCGCACGTACCAGATAACCAGAGCAGAGCAGCAAACCAGCCATGGCAGCCTTCGGGGTCCCCTCTCTCTCCCTTCTCCCCTTCGTCCTCCTCGCCCTCGTCGCCGCGGTAGAGAGCGCCGGCGATGAGCGCAGCACGTTCATCGTCCACGTGCAGCCCCAGGCGAGCCACGTGCTCGGCACGGCCGACGACCGCAAGGCCTGGTACAACTCCTTCCTCCCCGAGAACGTCCGGCTCCTCCACGCCTACCACCACGTCGCGAGCGGCTTCGCCGTCCGGCTGACGCGGCGGGAGCTCGACAAGATGTCCGCCATGCCCGGGTTCGTCGCCGCGGTGCCCGACCGGGTTTACAAGCTGCACACCACGCACACGCCGCGGTTCCTCGGGCTGGACACGCGCCAGGGCGGCAGGAACTACTCGGCCGGTTCCGGCGATGGTGTCATCATCGGGGTGCTCGACAGCGGCGTCACTCCCGACCACCCCTCCTTCAGCGGCGATGGCATGCCGGCGCCGCCAGCCAAGTGGAAGGGCAGGTGCGACTTCAACGGCCGCTCCGTGTGCAACAACAAGCTCATCGGCGCCCGCGTTTTCGACACTGCCGTCAGTGCTGGGAACGGCACCACCTCTACCGGTGCGCCGCTGTCGCCGATCGACGAGGATGGGCACGGCACGCACACGTCGAGCACGGCGGCGGGAGCAGTCGTGCCAGGCGCTCAGGTGCTTGGCCAGGGCAGGGGCACCGCGTCCGGGATAGCGCCCCGCGCGCACGTCGCAATGTACAAGGTGTGCGGCCTGGAGGACTGCACCAGCGCCGACATACTCGCCGGCATCGACGCTGCCGTGGCTGACGGCTGCGACATCATCTCCATGTCCCTCGGCGGGCCGTCGTTGCCGTACCCCGAGGACAGCATCGCCGTCGGCACCTTCGCCGCTGCAGAGAAGGGAATATTCGTCAGCATGTCAGCCGGCAACTCCGGCCCAAACTACACCACGCTGTCGAACGAGGCGCCCTGGATGCTCACCGTCGCCGCGAGCACCATGGACCGTTTGATCAGAACCAGGGTGCGCCTTGGGAACGGTCTCTACTTTGATGGCGAGTCCGTGAGCCAGCCAGACGCTGCGGCGACCGTCTTCTACCCGCTGGTCTACGCCGGCGCGAGCTCCACACCAGACGCTCAGTTTTGCGGCAACGGCTCGCTGGACGGCTTCGATGTCAGGGGCAAGATAGTGGTCTGTGAGCGCGGCAATGACGTCGGTAGGGTTGACAAAGGCGCCGAGGTGTTAAGAGCCGGAGGCGTCGGCATGATTCTGGCCAACCAGGCCATTGATGGCTTCAGCACCATCGCCGACGTGCATGCCCTCCCAGCGTCGCATGTCAGTTACCACGCCGGAGACGCAATCATAAACTACATCAAGTCGAGGGCGAGACCGATGGCGCAAATCATGTTCAGGGGAACGGTCCTCGGCACGTCGCCGGCCCCGGCTATCACTTCCTTCTCCTCGCGCGGGCCAAGCATGCAGAATCCCGGCATTCTGAAGCCCGACATCACGGGCCCCGGCGTGAGCGTGCTCGCGGCGTGGCCATTCCAGGTAGGTCCACCCTCGTTGGCCGCGAAGTACTCCGGGCCGACCTTCAACTTCGAGTCCGGAACGTCCATGTCGGCGCCGCACCTCAGCGGTATCGCCGCGTTGATCAAGAGCAAGTACCCGGACTGGTCGCCGGCGGCGATCAAGTCCGCCATCATGACAACCGCTGACAGCACCGACCGCTCTGGGATGCCGATAACCGACGAGAAGGGGACGGCGGCCGACCTCTTCGCCCTTGGTGCCGGACATGTCGACCCGGACAAGGCCATGAACCCCGGTCTGGTATACGACATCTCCCCGGCCGATTACATCGGCTTCCTCTGCGGCATGTACACGGACAAGGAGGTCTCCGTGATCGCGCGCCGTGCAGTGGACTGCTCGGCCGTCGAGGTGATCCCGGACCGCCTGCTGAACTACCCGTCGATCTCCGTCACGTTCCCCTCGTCGTGGAACCCGATGGCTCCGATGATGGTTACACGCAAGGTGACGAACGTCGGAGAGGCGCCGGCGGTGTACTACCCCCAGTTCGACCTGCCGGAGAACTCTATGAACGTCACCGTCATGCCGAGCTCGCTGCGGTTCACTGAGGCGAACCAGGTGAAGGTTTTCAAGGTGACCGTGTGGCCGAGGACCAGCGGCGATGCAGTGGTGGTTCAGGGAGGGCTCCGGTGGGTGTCGGACAAGCACACAGTGAGGAGCCCGCTCTCGGTTGCCTTCGCCGGATACTAGAGCACCATCTGCTTGACAATTTATTTTACTACGCCAACTTGATGCTACCATTTCCCCGTAAAAAAAACCTTGATGCTACTTTTGTTTGTCAGGTTTTTGCTTCTTTTGTATGGTTAGTTCGACGTGATAATGTAATGGTGCGTGTTTGACATAATTTGTGATGAATTATACCATGTTTGCGTTACCTATTTTAAGACTATCTCACAAACTTTGAACTTAAGGATTTGATTACTTAATATTCGATTGAAATGGATACACAATAATTCTAAATAACAGATTTTTTATATTTCATAATCATTTCTTGTTTCATTCTAAAAATATACCTGAAAAATTATTGGATCAGGAGATTCAGTTAAGTTTTCTCTCCAAAAAAAAAGGAGATTCAGTTAAGTCATCCGCTAAAGTGCCCACACTTGCGAGTACAAATTAGTATTCTGAGCTCGTCTACCACACTAGGTATGTATGTATGCATGCTGAAATTTGTTTATGCCGTAATCTTGTGTGTTTTTGAAATGGACATGACTACTTTTGTTTATGCTGAAATTTGTTTATGTCGTAATCTTGCAAGTCGTCCACAACACATACCCCAGCACCGCCACCTCCTACAGTGTGTTGGGATCCTCCTCCTGTTGGCCGAGTAAAGCTCAGCGTTGATGGTTCGTATATTCAAGCCACTGGAGAAGCGGGAACGGAAATGATTCTCTGAGATAGCGAGGGTAGCATCATCTTCTCTGCATGCCGTTCCATCATGCACTGCTCTGGGGCACTTCAAGCCGAGCTTCTTGCCTGCCAAGAGGGTCTAAACCTTGCTCTCCAATGGTCTACCCTGCCGGTGGACATTGAGATGGACTGCATGGAGGCAGTCAAATTAATCAAATCACCTTCTATAGATAGATCGCCGCATGGGATGATGGTCAATGATGTTAAGAGTTTCTTTGGTGAAAAGGATGTAACCATTGCTCATGTAAGTAGGAGTCAGAACGCTGATAGTCACTACCTAGCTGCATTTGGCCGTGTCGAGGGCTGTATCGCAGTATGGTTGCGCTCTGGACCTGCAGAAGTTCCTATGCTTTGTAGGAACGAACTTGTAATCGACTAAGCAATGGAATCCCTTTTAACCCCGCAAAAAAAAAGAGGGAACGACTTCATGCATAGCAACGACACCCTATGAGGTAGTAGGGCAATTAATTAAAAAGAATGTAAGATTTCATGGGACGCGGACTTGGTGAATATTGGTGCACGCGCACCCTTTATGAATAGTAAATTTAAAAACTGATAGATAAATCAAAAAATCTAAATTTATTTTTGTAATATACATAGTCGACCGGTATATTCGCATATGAAGTTTCATAAAGAAATCACATATGTGGTAATCTGGGCAAAAATGATAAAACCGAAGCTAATCTAAGCTATATTAAAAACACTGTTTAATGAATAATATGGTCGCATTTGTATTTTCTTCACAAGAATACCATGGGTGCTAATACACCATGAAACTTCACACGTGAGTAGAATGATCGACTAAGTTTCATACCACGGAATTTCAGATTTTTTTTATTTTTTCTAGTATTTTTATGAATTTACCATTCACGTGGGTGTGCGCGCACCCATGTTCACCTTTGTATTTTCAGGTTTCATTTTTCATTTTTCATTTTTCTTCCCATAACCCCTTTTTTCAAGCTCCTCCATATGATAATCAATCCCCTTAATTCACTTACCTTCTAAACCAATTACATTTTAATTTACTTATCAAACTTCGCATCAAAAAATAAGGTAATCACGAGAAGAATTTAATAATTATTTATTTACACAATTGCATTAATATCAATAGGTAAATCACGAACTAATGTATTGAATATTTACATCTCGTTGCAAAGCACGGGCATTGTCATGGTTACCGAGAAGCCTGTATGGCAACTCCTCCGTGTAGCATAGTAATTTGGCCTATTGCAGCATGGCAAACTCCTGAACATATGGGTAAATTTTCCTTTTTCATTAACCTGACAATTATCCACATGTCATATACCTGAAACACATGGCATTTTACTCTGCTGCAGCATAGCAAATTTCTAAAAATTCTTTCTTGCTAGCATGTCAATTTTTTTTACAATGCCACAAATCTTTCAGTAATAGCATGACAAATATATCTATTATAACATGGCAATTCCTGAGCGTTCGTTGGGGGCGGTCTTTTGACTTTTGGAGGGAACACTATGTGATGGCGGTTCACTCCGATGACCTCGCTAAGAAATAGTCAGCTCATTATTGGCGGCCTATTTAAATTAATAAACTTAGTCATGGCTTTTCTTTTAAAAATATTGATCAACCTTTGGAAGTGGTACTCCCTCTATTCAATAATGTAGTGCATTTTTTTTTTAAATCAAACCTCACAAACTTTGACCAAGGTTGTGGAGAAAAACATTTACATCTAGAATGCCAAACATATATTATTAGATTCATCATAAGATGTAGTTTCATATTTTATATATTTGGTATTGTAGATATAAATAATTTCTCTATAAACTTGGTCAAAATTTGCAAAGTTTGAATTTTCAAAGAATTTATACGCACTGCTATATGAAATGGACGGAGTAATATTTATCGAAAATGCTACACCTACGAAGGTTTTCTACTTAGAGCAACTCCAACACGCCGACCCAAATGGACGACGAATTTGTCCGCTTTTTGTCCATTTGGGTTGGCCGCCCGCCCGGCGTCCGCCCTGTTTTAGATTTGGGTCGGTAGTGCGCCCAACGCACCGACCCATTTCATGTCCACGCTCAACTTTTTTAGAAAAAGGCCCGCGGCCATTCATGCCAGCGGCTATGTCTCATGCCGGCGCCATGTCAGCGCCGGCATACAATGTCGGCTTCAAAAAATATCACCACAGTTCATGCTGGCGCACTCGCCAGCCGACCGGCACACATGCCATCACACAAAAAAAGGATGGGACTTGAATTCGATCATGCCATCGCGGCCCCCGTGGTCATTCCAGCACACCTGCCGGCATACAAAAAAGATGGCGCTCGCCGCCATAGATCAGTCGTCGTCAAACTTGAGCATGTCGGCTTGCATCTTCTTGAACCACGGCCTCTTCCTTGGCGACACGGTGTTGAGATCCACCTTCATGATCTCCACCCCGGTCATCATGCTCGCGAGA
>NC_057798.1:621929945-621930651 GCF_018294505.1 Triticum aestivum
CCCCACTAATATCCAATTAACAACTGCCACATCCAATAGTGGGAGTAACTTAGCTAATAACATAACACACATCAAGGCAAATTTAATTAGTGGTAAGAAGTTAATGAGAGGAGAGATGTTTGTGGTAACATAACATGTTACTGAGGGAGTCCTGGATTAGGGGTCCTCGGACAGCCGGACTATGTACTGTGGCCAGACTGTTGGACTATGAAGACACAAGATAGAAGACTTCGTCATGTGTCCGGATGGGACTCTCCTTTGCGTGGAAGGCAAGCTTGGCGATGCGGATGTGAAGATTCCGGTCTCTGTAACCGACTTTGTGTAACCCTAGCCCCCTCCGGTGTCTATATAAACCGGAGGGCTTAGTCCGTAGAGTCACAATCATAATCTCATAGGCTAGACTTCTAGGGTTTAGCCATTACGATCTCGTGGTAGATCAACTCTTGTAATACTCATATTCACCAAGATCAATCAAGCAGGAAGTAGGGTATTACCTCCATAGAGAGGGCCTGCACCTAGGTAAACATTGTGTCCCCCGCCTCCTGTTACCATTAGCCTTAGACGCACAGTTCGGGACCCCCTACCCGAGATCCGCCGGTTTTGACACCGACATTGGTGCTTTCATTGAGAGTTCTGCTGTGATGTCGAAGATAGGCTTGATGGCTCGCCTTGTTATCAAGGACAACATCACCTCCGGGGGAGCCCT
>NC_057798.1:621931096-621949559 GCF_018294505.1 Triticum aestivum
GGATCTCGGGTAGGGGGTCCCGAACTGTGCGTCTAAGGCTAATGGTATCAGGAGACTTGGGACACGATGTTTTACCCAGGTTCGGGCCCTCTTGATGGAGGTAATACCCTACTTCCTGCTTGATTGATCTTGATGGTATGAGTATTACAAGAGTTGATCTACCACGAGATCGGAGAGGCTAAACCCTAGAAGCTAGCCGATGGTATGATTGTTGTTGTCCTACAGACTAAACCCTCCGGTTTATATAGACACCGGAGGGGGCTAGGGTTACACAGAGTCGGTTACAGAGAAGGAGATCTATCATCCAAATCACCAAGCTTGCCTTCCACGCCAAGGAGAGTCCCATCCGGGCACAGGACGAAGTCTTCAATCTTGTATCCTCATAGTCCAACAGTCCGGCCAAAGTACATAGTCCGGCTGTCCAGATACCCCCTTATCCAGGACTCCCTCAGTAGCCCCCGAATCAGGCTTCAATGACGATGAGTCTGGCGCGCAGATTGTCTTCGGCATTGCAAGGTGGGTTCTTCTCCAAATCCAGAGTACCTGTCGTGGCGAACAGTGTCCGGCCTCCATTAATGTCGTACTCCTCGGCTTCTATGTTTCAATAATGGCTATCTCCACGTGTCAAGTGAATATGAGAAGTCGGGGCATTTTTACATTTGCCACCCCGACCCTGTAAGCCAACCGCCTATTTGAAGAGACGGGGATCCTCATATCCAAATCACACCATCTTCCTCCCAGCAAGCATTCAACAGAGCGTGCCCGGGAAAAGCCATTCCATCATGGCTAGCCGCCGAAGCTCCTCCTCTCGCACCCTTAGCTCTAAGCCAGGTGATTGGGAAAAGTGTTCTATCCCTCATAGCCGATTAGTGGAGTTGCAGACCCAAGGGTTCCTCCCACCTGCATACATGGTCCCCGTCCGAGCCGGACTTGCCACCTATAATGGCAGGGAGCAGGCGGAGACCTTTCCGAACCCATCTAGAGGGGAGCGGATATGCCTTGTCCCATATTTGCTGAGGGGGCTTGGGTTTCCAATCCACCCATTCCTTTGCGGGATCCTGGAGTTCTATGCTCTCCAGCTACACAACTTCACTCCGGCCTCCATACCGCACATCATAGGGTATGTTGCCTTCTGTGAGCTCTTCCTGGGCTGCGAAGCTCATTTCGAGCTATGGAAGAGGCTATTCTGCCTCGTCCCTCGCAATCAGGAGGGATCTATATATCAAGTGGGCGGAGCCGAAATATGGCGCATCGCCCAGGCCGGATACCTGTCCGGCACTCCAAAGAAGGCATCTGAAGATTGGCCCTCGGAGTGGTTTTATGTAGATGATGTTCCTCTTCCGGACCCAGTCCGGACGGGCCTTCCCGATTTACCAACGCCCCGCTGAAGAAACGCCAAAACTGGCGCCCGCGGAGCCCCCAGGAGGAAGACGATAGAGAGGTCCTCTATCTGATGGGCAGGATAAAAATTCTGGCCAAATCGGGACTGACAATAATGGAGGTTATGTCAATATGCATAATGCGGGGGGTGCAACCACTTCAATATTGAGGGAAACCCATGTGGCACTTCAACGGAGAAGACGACGCCACCCGCTGTGGTCGTAAAGGTCCGGACTCCGCCACCGCACTGGCGAGAATATTGTCCGATTTGTACAAATGGGAAGAAGAGGAGTTCCTCCGCATTAAGCCGCGGGATGGGTTTTCCATGTACAGCCCCCCAAGCTGGGTAAGCTGTTATTCTTGACTCGACTCTATTCATACCTATGTCCTTTGTCATCAATCACTTATCTTGCTATTTTCAAAGCAGGAACTGAGAAGGGTCGTGGAAGAGTTCAACAGCCCACCTCCGCAGCCAAAGGATCCTGGCCGGGCTCTCGACCCCGGACTTGAAGAAGATTCGGATATATCCGTGGAGCTTGTAGACGGGACATTTTATCAAGCAAGTCGTGACGGCGCTTTAGTGGCCATCCTTGCCGATTATCCCGGGCTGCTCCCAGTGTCGAACGTAAGTAAAGCCGGAGCCCTAAATTCTGAATTATGCCGTGCTTTAAGCACACATGTTGTATTTTTATAGAAACGGCCATCAGGACGCCATGCCGAGCCCATGGGGGCTCATCTGCAAGGGGCATCCGGTTCGGGCAGGCGTAAGAGGAAGGCGGTTAGAACTGAGACGCCGGGGCAGAGGTACAAAGTAAACTTGCTCTGCAATTATATTTGCCGAGATGTGACAGTTGCATGGTGTCCTGGCAGAAAAAGCATCCGCCGGACTACATTCGGATCCTCTGCCGGCCACGCCTCAAGCAGCCGGATTCCTGAAGCGGACTCACGGGTGGAGGCTGATGTGGAGGCAACACCGAATTGCTCTCCCATAGAGGATGCGGACATGCTTTCCGCTTCAAACTCTAAAGTGAGAAGTGCCATGAATCACCAGCACAGACGAGCTATACTTCGCAATGGTATTTTCTCTGAGGAGGCTTTCGATGCCTTCAATTCCGGGGACGCATATATTTGCGCCGCTCAAGATGGGCTTGACAGAGCAACGGACCAGTATGTGAAGGATATACGGGTAAGAAAATTTTGATAAGTATGTGTAGTAGTAGCCCCTGAGACTTGAAACAGTTGGCACAACTGATTTAAGGATCATTGTATGCATAGGTTCTTATAGAGAAGAATACCCATTTATCTCAAGAACTGGAGGAATGCAAGGCCCAGCTGAAGGCCGCTATTGCCGAACAAGAGGAATCAAAAAGGGCCTCTTCTGGTAAGACTAACCTTGTACCCGTTATTTATTCGGCATGGTTTATAAATCTAACAAAAGATACTACAGACAATCCCGGAGAGAATCCGAAGATTGTGGAAGATAATGAGCCACATCTGTGAAGTCAGCTGAAGGCGGGCGAGCGTGTGCTGACGAAGGCTATTCGAGAGAGAAATAATCTCCAAGATGCCAATATCCGACTGAATGTCGAATTAAAAGATGTTCGGGCTCAGCTCGCTGAATCCGTGAAGGAGAATAGGAGGCTTTGCCGTGGCATTTATAGTAAGTGCGTAAACGAACTGTAGTATAGTTCGGCGAGGAAGCGTATTGACAGAGTTATGTCTGCAGGTATGCTGACAGGCCGTCCTGAAGAGGAGATGCCCGGATCCGCAGGCGATATGCTGCAAGATCTTTCACAACTGCACGAACGAGCGCAGCAGGTTATGCAAGGTATTGCCCAGGCCTTGTGGCCATCCGCTTCCCTGCCAGGAGGCATGAGCGAGCTTGTGGAGATGCTCAAAGGAGCACGACAGCGCTTCCGGTTATAGAAGATATCAGCCTGATGACAAGGTGCGAGGGAAGCATGGGCCATGGTGAAGACGCGATACGCCAAGGCTGACCCGAACCATATGGCCGAAGTCGGACCGGCGGGGGCAGATGGGCAAGAGATACCCGTAAGTCTGGTATATGACCAAGTAGCGTTAGCCGCAAAGTATTCCCAACAGGGTTGTAAGTTAGACAGCCTGTTGGATAGTATAGAGGAAGAATACAACCAGTCTAAGTGACTATGTAATTTGAATGGACTTATGTAGTCCCTAGCCGGACTGCAATTCATTTGTCATGGCGGACCTTTTCGCTTCAGCCCCCGGACCCGACAGTCCGGAGTGTATCCGAATACCCGCATAGTTATGAAAAACCGGGGTATGCATGGAAACCAGGCGTAGGGGTCATAAGTGCTTGAACAGACAAGTACCCAACTAGTTATGTTATATTACATGGATAGTAAGAAACATCTTCCAGAGAGAATAGTTCCGTTAGGGGTTCCTTTCTCTGGGTGCGCATGCATCGATGTGCATGTCCGAACTGTGAACAGAAACGCAGGAAACAAAACATCCGGGGATTCACGTTGTAATAAATGAAAACATATTTTGTTCACCGACCGAATATTCCCTTAAGAACGCTAGCTTTTAGCTTCACCTAGTTTGAGGTACACATCCATTTGAACCGACAATAACAATCACAGAGGTGCTCCCCTTATGCCCTAGCCGAATTAACGGGAACGTAGGGCATAAACACAAGAGCCAGGCAACCCAGCATGGCCAAAACTTAAGTCATATCGATGCATATAATGGTGAAGAAAAGACACATATGAAAAAAAAACATATGTGGCTGGCAAGAAGCCATTATAGTAGTTATATTTAGCTTCCGTATAGGAAGCCCCCTAGGTATAGTGAGCACACGTAGTGCGGCCGGATTTCACAGCATACGTACAGTTTTTAAGACTGTATGTGAAAAGGAAAAGAGGGCGAGAGAGGAAAAAGGAGAACATAATTGAAGAAGCAGAGGTAAGGATACGAATGATGGGTCCGGCATTAGGCGTAGAATCTTCGGAGTCTGGCCGCGTTCCATGGGTTCGGCTCGAGTCTGTTATCAGATGCATTGCGTAGACGGTACGTTCCTTCGGTTAGAACTTTATCGATGATGAAGGGACCCTCCCACTTGGGTTTGAGCTTGTCCTTCTTCTTCTCGGGGAGGCGTAGAACTAGTTCTCCAATGTTGTATGTTTTGGCCCGTACTTCTCTACTTTGATATCTTCGAGCCTGTTGTTGATAGAATGCGGAACGGGCTTTTGCGACGTCACGCTCCTCCTCCAGAGCATCTAAGTTGTCCTGCCGATCTAGTTCGGCTTCCTTCTCCTCATACATGCACGCGCGAGGTGAGTCGTGGATTATGTCGCAGGGTAGCACTGCTTCTGCGTCGTACACCATAAAAATGGTGTGTATCCGGTAGTACGATTCGGCGTGGTCCGCAGCCCCCAGAGTATGGATTCGAGCTCCTCGACCCAGTGTGTGTCTGATTCCTTCAAGGATCGCACTAGTCTGGGTTTGATGCCGCTCATTATGAGACCATTTGCACGTTCGACCTGAACATTTGTTTGGGGGTGATAGACAGAGGCGTAATCGAGCTTAATGCCCATGTTGCTGCACCATGTTTTCACCTCCTTGGCTATGAAATTTGAGCCATTGTCAGTGA
This sequence comes from Triticum aestivum, assembly GCF_018294505.1. NCBI lineage: Eukaryota > Viridiplantae > Streptophyta > Magnoliopsida > Poales > Poaceae > Triticum > Triticum aestivum. The sequence goes on from NC_057798.1 coordinate 621,936,108, forward strand.
TGATGCTGTGGGGGACACCGTAACGGTGTATGACCCCTGATATGAAGTCTATCACTGGTCCAGATTCGGCCGTTTTAACTGGTTTGGCTTCTATCCATTCGGTGAACTTGTCCACCATGACCAATAAGTATTTTTTCTTATGGCTTCCCCCTTTAAGAGGTCTGACCATATCCGGCCCCCAGACTGCGAAGGGCCAAGTTATGGGGATTGTTTGGAGAGTGGTAAGGGGCATATGGCTCTGGTTGGCGAAGAGTTGACAACCGATGCAATGTTGGACAAGGTCCTGTGCATCTGCTCGGGCTGTCGGCCAATAAAAACCTGTGCGGAAGGCCTTGCTTACAAGTGCCCGAGCTGCAACGTGGTGCCCACCGAGTCCGGAATGGATTTCGGATAAGAGCTGCCGCCCTTCCTCTTCGGAGATACATCTTTGGAGCACTCCGGTGGTACTTTTCTTGTAGAGCTCTCCTTCGTGGACTTTGTAGGCCTTAGAGCGCCGCACAATACAACATGCCTCATTTTGGTCCTCAGTGAGCTCTTGCCTATTTAGGTAGGCTAAGAAGGGCTCAGTCCACGGGGCGATGATAGCCATGATTTCGTGGGCCGAGGGTGTTATTTTGGTGGCAGAGCCTCCGATTACGTCAGATGGTTCGGAATCTGGGATTGTATGCGGAGTCGGACTAATATTGTCAGACTCCCCTTCCCATACCACGAATGGCTTGAACAGCCTTTCCAAGAATATATTAGGTGGGACGGGGTCGCGTTTAGCGCCAATGCGGGCGAGGACGTCCGCCGCTTGATTATTTTCTCTGACCACATGGTGGAATTTGAGCCCCTCGAACCGAGCTAACATTTTGAGGACGGCGTTACGATAAGCTGCCATTTTCGGATCTTTGGCATCGAAGTCTCCATTTATCTGAGATATTGCGAGATTCGAGTCCCTGCGCGCTTCGAGGCATTGGATGCCCATGGAGACTGCCATCCGAAGACCATGCAACAGAGCCTCGTATTCGGCTGCATTATTGGAGTCTGTGTATAGTATTTGGAGTACGTATTGAATTGTGTCTCCGGTGGGGGATGTCAGGACAACACCTGCTCCCAATTCGGCCAGCATTTTAGAGCCGTCGAAGTGCATGATCCAATTGGAGTACGCGACATACTCTTTAGGGAGTTCGGCTTCTGTCCATTCGGCGACAAAGTCAGCCAGAACTTGTGACTTAATGGCCCGTCGTGGTTTATATGTTATGTCGAACGGAAGGAGCTCAATAGCCCATTTAGCAATTCGGCTCGTGGCGTCGCGGTTGTTTATTATATCGTTGAGTGGTACTTCGGAGGCCACCGTAATCGAACACTCTTGAAAGTAGTGTCGTAGCTTCCGGGATGCCATGAAGACCACGAATGCTATCTTTTGATAGTGTCGGTACCGAGATTTGCATGGAGTGAGGACAGTGGACACGTAATATACCGGCTTTGGGAGCGGGAACCTGTGTCCGTCTGCTTCTCGCTCGACAACGAGCACTGCGCTTACAACTTGGTGTGTTGCAGCTATGTATAATAGCATGGGTTCGCCAGTATTTGGCACGGTCAGGACTAGATTTGTGGCCAAGAGGGCCTTTATTTCTTCCAGTCCTGCCGTGGCCGCATCCGTCCACTCAAAGTGTTCGGTGCGTCGAAGAAGGCGATAAAGAGGTAGTGCCTTTTCTCCTAATCGGGAGATAAAGCGGCTTAAGGCAGCCACGCATCCAGTTAGTTTCTGGATCTGCTTGAGGTCTGTTGGGATAGCCAACTGTGACAGAGCTCAAATTTTTGCCAGATTTGCTTCAATTCCTCTATTGGAAATGATGAAGCCGAGCAATTTCCCGGAGGGTACACCGAAGACACATTTCTCCGGGTTGAGCTTTATGTCGTATGTTCGGAGGTTGTCGAACGTGAGCCTCAAGTCATCTATGAAAGTTTCAATGTGTCTTGTTTTAATGACCACATCATCTACGTAAGCCTCTACTGTTTTGCCGATTTGTTTTTCCAGGCATGTCTGAATCATGCGTTGATAGGTTGCGCCGGCGTTTTTGAGCTCGAAAGGCATTGTATCGAAACAGAAGGGGCCATATGGAGTAATGAAGGACATTGCGGCTTGCTCAGACTCTGCCATCTTGATCTGATGGTATCCAAAGTATGTGTCGAGGAAACACAATGAGGTTTACTCCACTTCCGCCGTCCATGAGCACTTTAGTGAGCCGGAAGCCGTCCATGATTGGGCTAAGGACCAAAGCGGCTGGTGCCCGGACTGTTCAGAATTGAGGTTCGTCACTAGCGTTATAGGTTATAGCCGTGTCGTTCCATGGATTTATTGTTGCCATGTGGCAAACTTCAGCGAGACTGCATTGAGCTCGCTTGCGCCTATTGTTTGAGGCAAAAGTCTCGAAGACTGTCAATACCGTATTGTTATTTCTGGCGGGATGCTGTTCTGTTGTATGGTTTATGAGGAGATCCTCGCCGCTCTTCGCTACCTGCCGGAGTATCCAACATGCTCTAAGACCATGAGTTGGCGTGACGTCCGGTGTGTTGTGAAGTTTGCAAGGCCCATTGAGCCATTCCTCCAATACGGTTCTACGCCTTGTATCAGGCTTTGGTCTTTTTGTAATTGAATTGGGTAACTTACGAGAGTTTGCCCTTTTAGTTCGGACGAAGGGTTTAGCGAGAGCCGGATTGTCCCATAAATTTGTTTGGGTTTTCCAAGCGCTTTCCATTGCACAGTATTTCTGCACTATGGCCGCTAAGTCAGCGAAGTGTACTATGTCACGGTGACTTATAGCGTTGAGGATCCCTTTGTCCATGCAATTTTTGCAAAAGAGGGAGATTGCGTCTTCCTCGCGACAGTCCTTGACCCTGTTTAACACAAGGAGGAATCTGGCCCAGTAATGATGTACTGTCTCTTGTGGCTCTTGTCTGATATGCAAAAGATTGAATAAATCTGGGTGGGTAGGTGGCTTTGAATTCGAATCCTAACCCAATCCAAGACCCAGGGGCCAAGAAGCTTCCGAGTTTAACAGCTCGGGCTCCGGGATGTTGCCCAATTTCTTCGGCCCGCCGCCCGACTCTGAATTCGGGGTTTGGGCCATGTCCTCCCGCGAGCGGGTGTCTGGCTCAGAGAGCTCAGAAATCCGTACATAGTTCGTCCTCAAAATAGAGGGAGAATTCGGATGATGCTCTTCCACTACCGCTATCTCATGGGTGACCGGCGGAGAGTAAATCTCCCTTTGGTCGGGTTTAAGCCCGATCCGGTCATAGTCCGTAGCGACGCCCAGGGCGGCGATGCGATCCAAGAGCTCATTGAGAGAAGAGAGCTCCATGGGGTCCATCTGTTCGGCAAATTCCGAATCGACGTGGAGGCTGTTTTTGATGACCCGAGAAGTCATCATCGGCGCGATAGCCGATCGGGCAGTCATGACGAAGCCGTGCAACCGGAGAGTTTGGCCTAGGGCCAGGGCTCCCCCAGAGGTGATGTTGTCCCTGACAACGAGACGAGCCATCAAGCCTTATCGCGACGACACAGTGGAACTCTCAACGAAAGCACCAATGTCGGTGTCAAAACCGGCGGATCTCGGGTAGGGGGTCCCGAACTATGCGTCTAAGGCTAATGGTAACAGGAGACTAGGGACATGATGTTTTACCCAGGTTCGGGGCCTCTCGATGGAGGTAATACCCTACTTCCTGCTTGATTGATCTTGATGATATGAGTATTACAAGAGTTGATCTACCACGAGATCGGAGAGGCTAAACCCTAGAAGTCAGCCTATGGTATGATTGTTGTTGTCCTACGGACTAAACCCTCCGGTTTATATAGACACCGGAGGGGGCTAGGGTTATGCAGAGTCGGTTACAGAGAAGGTGATCTATCATCCGAATCGCCAAGCTTGCCTTCCACGCCAAGGAGAGTCCCACCCGGACACGGGACAAAGTCTTCAATCTTGTATCTTCATAGTCCAACAGTCCGGCCAAAGTACATAGTCCGACTGTCCGGATAACCCCTTATCCAGGACTCCCTCACCCTGTCCTCAGGCCAAACCCTCCAGCTGGGCGGCTTTACCATGGTCGCCCACTCGGCCATCAGGCCGATGATGACTTCTCATGTCATCGAAAATCGCCTCGGCATCAGCTCAGAATACTCCGAACAGATGGATCCGACAGAGTTATCGTCTTTAAACGAACTCCTGGATTGCATCGCCGCCTTGGGAGTCGCTACAGACTACGATCGGATTGGGATTAAACCCTATTAGAGAGAAGTTGAATCTCCACCGATCACCCATCTGATAGATTGGAGGAGCAATGTGACGACTCTTCCCCTATGTTGAAGACGAACTATGCTCGGATCTACGAGCTCACAGAGTCAGATACTCACCCGCGGGAAGACCTGCCCCGTACTCCAAACTTAGAATCGGACGGCGGGCCTGAGAAATTGGTCGATATCCCAGAGCCCGAACTGTTAAGCTCAGAAATTTCTCAAGCTCTCGATTCCAGATTGGGTCAGGGTTCGGACTTAAATCATGGTAAGTACACGTTTGTGTAGAACTGATATTCGTATACCAGTAGCCCCCAAGACTTGAAACAGTTGGTACAACTGATTTAAGGATCGTTATATGACCAGGTGCTCACAGAGAAGAACAATATGTTTTCTCGATAGAGGGGAACATTACCAGATGCTGCCTTCTTGGATTTCTCCAGTTCGGCGGTAGCTTTAGTCAGCTAGGCCTAACACTTCTCCAGCTCTCGAGACAACGGATTGTTCTTCTCTTTGAGCACCTGGTCATATAATGATCCTTAAATCAGTTGTACCAACTGTTTCAAGTCTCGGGGGCTACTGGTATATGAATATCAGTTCTACACAAATGTATACTTACCCGCATATCTTTTAAATACTGATATGTGGCTCTGGAAAGCCCATCTCGAGCAGTTCGGATGTATGCATCACCCGAGTTGAAGGCATTGAAAGCTTCTTCCGAAAAACCAGGGTCGCGAAGAGCGGCCCGCCGGTGCCGATGATTCATGGCGCTTTCCACTTTGGAGTTTGTGGCGGATATTTTATCTGAATCCTTCGCATAAGGACAATCCGGTGTCACTTCCGCGTTAGCCTCTGTCCTCGTGGCAGTGTCCGGAATCCGGATAGTAGAGGCTTGACCAGAAGGATCCCTGGACACAGTCTGGCGAATGTTTTTCCTGATAAGACACAAGGGGTAGTGTTACACTTTAAGATGATAGCCATGGGGCATATTTAAAACCATACCTCTTCAATGAAGGCTCGGCCATAGATCTATTTGCCTTCCTCTTCGGAAGCCTTCCCGTCCTTGGCGCCGCCTTCTTGCGCGCCGATCGCCTCCCCTTTAGAGCATAATATAGTGCGGTGGGTAAGGCAGAAAGTGGGAATTCTATCAAAGGACAAGTCTCCTGATTACTTACATGTGTCGCAGGGAGAAGGCCGGGGAAGTCAGCAATAATGGCAACTTTGGTGCCATCACAGCTCGCCTGGTAAAAACCCCCTTCCCCGAGCTCCAAGAATATATCTGGATCCTCTTCGAATCTGGGGTTGAGGACCTGGTTGTGGTCCTCTGGCTGTGGTACGGGGCTGTGGATCTCCTTGGTGACTTTCTGCAATTCCTGTTGTAAATGGCAGATTAATATTTATGAAAAAGGATTCAGGGAGTTCATGGGGTAGAATAGGGAGACAAAAACTCACCCAGCTGGGAGGGTTATACATGGAAAATCCATCCCTGCGCTTAATATGGATGAACTCCTCCTCCTCCCCTTTATATAATCCGAACAGTATTTTCACCAAAGAAGCATAAGTATCCGAACCCTTCCGACCATAGCAAGTGGCGTCATCTTCTTCGTTGAAGTGCCACATAGGGCGCCCTTGCTATTGGAGTGGTTGAACCCCTCGCATTATGGATATCGCCATAACCTCGACTACTGACAATCTGGATTGAGCAAGCATCTTTATCTTGCTCATAAGTTGGAGGACTTCCATGCTATCTTCTTCACTAGGGCTCCGAGGATGCCAGTTGAGGCGCTTCTTCAATGGAGTACTTGAATATCTAGGAAGACCCCTCCAGATTGGGTCAGGACGGGATACATCTTCAATATAAAACCATTTGGAAGGCCATTCTTTGGATGCCTTCTTCGGTGTACCAGATAGGTATCCGGTTCTGGTGATGCGCCATATCTCAGCTCCGCCCACTTGGAATATTGATCCCTCCTGATTATGGGGGACGAGGCAAAACAGCTTCTTCCATAGCTCGAAATGAGCCTCGCAGCCCAGAAATAGCTCGCAAAGAGCAACAAAACCCGCAATATGCAGGATGGAGGTAAGGGAGTCCTGGACTAAGGGGTTGAGGGAGTCCTGGATTAGGGGGTCCTCGGACAGCCGGACTATATATATGCTTATGCCAGACTGTTGGACTATGAAGATACAAGATTGAAGACTTCGTCTCGTGTCCGGGTGGGACTCTCATTTGCGTGGCAGGCAAGCTTGGCAATTCGGATATGTAGATTCCCTTCTTTGTAACCGACTCTGTGTAACCCTAGCCCCCTCCGGTGTCTATATAAACTGGAGGGTTTAGTCCGTAGGACAAGAACAATCATAATCATAGGCTAGCTTCTAGGGTTAGCCTCTACGATCTCGTGGTAGATCAACTCTTGTAATACTCATATCATCAAGATCAATCAAGCAGGAAGTAGGGTATTACCTCGATAGAGAGGGCCCGAACCTGGGTAAACATCGTGTCCCCCGCCTCTTGCTACCATTAGCCTTAGACGCACAGTTAGGGACCCCCTACCCGAGATCCGTCGGTTTTGACACCGACATTGGTGCTTTCATTGAGAGTTCCACTCTGACGTCGAAAAAAAGTCTGATGGCTCACCTTGTTATCAAGGACAACATCGCCTCCGGGGGAGCCCTGGCCTTATGCCAAACCCTCTGACTAGGCAGCTTCATCATGACCGCCCGTTCAGCCGCCGTGCCAACGATGACTTCTCGGGTCATCGAAAACAACCTCCACGTCAGCCCGGAATACGCTGAGCGGATGGATCCAATGGAACTTTAGTCCTTGAACAAGCTCCTAGATCGCATCGCTGCTTTGGGAGTCGCTACGGACTATGATCGGATTGGGATTAAACCCGATCAAAGAGAGATTAACTCTCCGCTGATCACCCATCAAATAGCGGTGGTGGAGGAGCAATGCAACAACTCTTCCTCTATTTTGAGGATGAACTATGTCCGGATTATCGAGCTCTCTGAGACGGATACCCGCTCACGGGAGGACATGACCCAAGCTCTAAATTTAGAATTGGACAGCGGGCCAGAAAAACCGGGTAACATCCCAGAACCCGAACTGCCAAGTTCAGAAGTTCCTCAGCCTGTGGGTCTCGGATTGGGTCAGGGTTCGGACTTAAATCCACCCACCCACCCAGATACAAGCGATCTTTCCCACACCAGACAACAATGCCAAGAGACAGTACATCACTTTTGGGCCAGATTCCTCCTTGCAATGAGCAAGGTTAAGGGCTGTCGCGAGGAAGACGCAGTCTCATTCTTTTGCAAAAATTGCATGGACAAGGGAATCCTTAACGCCATAAGTCACCGTGACATATCATGTTTCGCTGACTTGGCGGGCATAGTATAGAAGTACTGTGCGATGGAAAGCACCTGGAAAACCCAGGCAACATTCTGGGATCCTCTGGCTCTCACTAAACCCCTCGTCCGAACCAAAAGGGTGCACTCTCGCAAGTCACCTAATCCAATCATAAAGAAACCAAAGCCCACTACAGGGCATGGAACCGTATTGGAGGGATGGCTCAATAGGCCACGCAAAATTCACACCACACCGGATACCGTACCAACACATAGCCTTAGAACATGTTGGATACTTCGGCAGGTGGCCAAGAGCGGCGAGGATATCCTCATTAACAATACCACAGACCATCATCCCGCAGAAAACAACAATATAATGTTGACAGTCTTCGAGACTTTCGCCTCGAATAACAGGCGCAAGAGAGCACTCCGCGGCCTCGCCGAAGTCTGCCACGTTGCAGCAATAAATCCCTGGAACGACACGGCTATAACCTTTAATGCCAGTGACGAAACTCAATTCCGAACAGTCCAAGAACCAGCCGCTTTGGTCCTTAGTCCAATTGTGGACGGCTTCCGGCTTACTAAAGTGCTCATGGATGGCGGCAACGGATTAAACCTCATCTACGAGGAAACTCTCAACAAAATGGAAATAGGCAAGAGCCGCATTGAGCAAAGCAGCATGACCTTCTGAGGGATTATCCCTAGTCAGGAGGCACGATGTGCGGGAAAAATCACACTCGATGTGGTATTCGGCACGCCGGAAAATTACAGGTCCGAAGAGATAACACAAGTGGCCCCATTCAGTAGTGGATACCACGCCCTTTTAGGGCGGGACGCATTCACGAGCTTCCAAGCTATACCCCATTATGGGTACATGAAGCTCAAGATGATCGGGCCCAATGGAATCATCACTCTAGCCAGTGATCCGGACATAGCACTTCGTGCTGAAAATAAAACCGCCGCCCTGGCCCTTGAGGCATTATCCGAAGCCCTCGCGGCCGAAGAATTAACTACATTACGCTCCATAGTGGATAGGGATGACGTGATACTCGATAAGCGATCCAAGTCCACCTCTTTCAAACCAGCGGATGAAATAGTCAAATTTCAAGTCCACCCAACGGACTCTACAAAAACAGCATCCATCGGGGCACAGTTGAACCCCACAATCGACGCCGCACTGCGGGCGTTCTTATGCGAGAATTAGGACATCTTCGCCTGGCACCCTTCAGATATGCCAGGGATCCCACGCAGGCTGGCCGAACATAGTCTCAACATATTGAAGGGATACAAGCCGGTCAAGCAGACACTATGGCACTTTTCAGAGCCTAAACAACAAGCTATGGGAGAGGAGCTAGCCAAGTTACTCGAAGCCAGATTCATCAGAGAAAAAAAAACACCCAGACTGGCTAGCAAACCTGGTGATGGTACCAAAGAATGATAAATCCTGGTGCCTATTTGTCGATTTCAAGGACCTCAATAAGGATCCCTTCCCCCTCCCCCACATTGACCAAATCATGGACGCTACCACAGGACACGACTCATTGTGCTTCCTCGACACATACTTCGGATACCATCAAATCAAGATGGCGGAGTCCAATCAAGCCACAACGACATTCATCACCCCATACGACCCTTTCTGTTTCAACACCGTGCCTTTCAGGCTCAAAAACGCCAGTGCAACCTACCAACGCATGATTCAGACATGCCTGGAAAAACAAATCGGCAAAACAGTTGAGGCATACGTGGACGATGTGGTCATCAAGACCAGACACGTCGAATCTTTAATAGACGACCCGAGGCTCATGTTCGATAACCTCCGAACATATGACATCTAGCTCGATCCAAAAAAATGTGTTTTCGGCATTCTTGCCGGAAAGCTCCAGGGCTTCATCATTTCCAACAAAGGAACTGAAGCAAAGCCGGCTAAAATCCGAGCTTTGTCACAGTTGGCTACCCCAACAGACCTCAAACAAATCTAGAAATTAACTGGATGCATGGCTGCCTTAAGCCGCTTTATCTCCCGATTGGGAGAAAAGGCACTACCTCTTTATCGCCTTCCTCGACGCACCGAACACTTCGAGTGGACGGATGCGGCTACGGCCGGACGGGAAGAAATAAAGGCCCTCCTAGCCAGCAACCCAATCCTGGCCGCACCAAACATTGGCGAACCCATGCTGTTATATATAGCTGCAACACACCAAGTTGTAAGCGCAGTGCTCGTCATCGAACGAGAGGAGGACGGACATAAGTTCCCGCTTCAAAAGCCGGTATACTACGTATCCACTGTCCTCACACCATGCAAGTCACGGTACCCACATTATCAAAAGATAGCATATGTGGTCTTCATGGCATCCCGGAATCTACGACACTACTTTCAAGAGTGTTCAATCGCGGTGGCCTTCGAAGTACCACTCAACGATATAATAAATAACCGCGATGCCATGGGCTGGATTGCTAAGTGGTCCATCGAGCTCCTCCCATTCGACATTACATATAAACCACGGCGAGCCATTAAATCGCAAGTACTGACTGACTTCATCGCCGAATGGACAGAAGCCGAACTCCCTAAAGAGTACGGCTCATATTCCAATTGGATCATGCACTTTGACGGCTCTAAAATGCTGGCCGGTCTAGGAGCGGGTGTTGTCCTGACATCCCCCACCGGAGATACAGTCCAATATGTACTCCAAATACTATACACAGACTCCAACAATGCGGCCGAATACGAGGCTCTGTTGCATGGTCTTCGGATGGCTGTCTCCATGGGCATTCAATGCCTAGAAGTGCGTGGGGATTCAAACCTCACAATATCTCAAATAAATGGAGACTTCGACGCCAAGGATCCGAAATGGCGGCTTATTGCAATGATGTCCGCCAAATGTCAGCTCGATTCGAGGGGCTTGAATTTCATCATGTGGTCCGAGAAAACAATCAAGCAGCGGATGTCCTTGCCCGCATCGACGCTAAGCGCGACCCCGTCCCACCTAACATTATCTTGGAAAGGCTGTTCAAGCCATCCGTGGTGTGGCAAGGGGAAACAGGCAATACTAGTCCGAATCCGACCACAACCCCAGATTCCGAACACACTGACATAATCGGAGGCTCTGCTACCGAAATAACACCTTCGGCCCATCTAATCATGGTTGTCATCGCCCCATGGACCAAACCCTTCTTGGACTACCTAAATAGGCAAGAACTCCCCGAGGATCAAAACGAGGCACGCTGCATTGTGCGGTGCTCCAAAGCCTACAAGGTCCACGAGGGAGAGCTTTATAAGAAAAGCGCTACCGGGGTGCTTCAAAGATGTATCTCCGAAGAGGAAGGGCGGCAGCTCTTGGCCGAAATTCATGTTGGACTCGGCAGCCACCATGCCGCAGCTCGGGCCCTTGTAAGCAAGGCCTTCTGTACAGGTTTCTACTGGCCAACAGCCCAAGCAGACGCACAGGACCTCGTCCAACATTCGTCGGTTGCCAGCTCTTCGCCAACCAAAGCCATATGTCGCCCACCGCTCTCCAAACAATCCCTATAACTTGGCCTTTTGCGGTCTGGGGGCTCGATATGGTCGAACCCCTTAAAGGAGGAAGCCATAAGAAAAAATACCTGTTGGTCATGGTGGATAAATTCACCAAATGGATAGAGGCCAAACCGGTTAAAATGGCCAAATTTGGACCAATGATAGACTTCATATCAGGGGTCGTGCACCGCTATGGTGTCCCCCACATCATCATCACTGATAATGGCTCCAATTTCACAGCCGACGAGGTGAAAACTTGGTGTGGCAATATGGGCATTAAGCTCGATTACGCCTCTGTCTATGACCCTCAAACAAATGGGCAAGTCGAACGAGCAAACGGTCTTATTATGAGCGGCATCAAACCCAGACTAGTGCGGTCTCTGAAGGAATCAGACACGCACTGGGTCGAGGAGCTTGACTCCGTACTATGGGGGCTACGGACCATGCCAAATCACACTACCGGATACGCACCCTTCTTCATGGTGTACGACGCAGAGGCGGTATTGCCCTGCGATATTATTCAAGACTCACCTCGAGTGTGCATGTATGAAGAGAGAGAAGCGGAGCTTGATCGGCAGGACAGTTTAGATGCCCGGGAGGAGGAGCCCGACATCGCAAAAGCCCGTTCCGCATTTCATCAGCAACAAGCTCGCAGGTATCAAAGCAGAGAAGTACGGGCCAAAACTTATAACATTGGCAAAATCGTTCTATGCCTACTGGAGAAGAAAAAGGACAAGCTCAAGCCCAAGTGGGAGGGTCCCTTCATCATTGATAAAGTTCTCACCGGAGGAGCGTACCGCCTGCGTGATGCATCAGATAATCGACCCGAGCCGAACCCATGGAATGCAACCAGACTCCAAAGATTCTACGCCTAGCGCCGAACTCTGTGTTCGTCTCCTTCCCTCCGCCTTTTTTAGTTATATCCTCTCTCTTTCTTTTTATGGCTCTAAAGCTTTAAGTGTGACTCGACTACACACTCTTGACGCGCTAATCCTCAAGTATGTGCGCTCACTATACCTGAGGGCTTCTTATACAGAAGCTTAATATAATTATCTCCCGGGCATCATGCCCACTGCATATGTGTCCCTTTCCCATATGTACCTTTTCTTCACCATTATATGCATCAATATGACTTAAGTTTTGGCCAAGCTGCGTTGCCTCGCTCCTGTGTTTATGCCCTACATTCCCGTTAGTTCGGCTACGGCATAAGGGGAGCACCTCTGCAATTGTTACTGCCGGGTACTCCGGACGTGTACCTCAGACTGGGTGAAGCCGAAAGCTAGCGTTCTTAAGGGAATATTCGGTCGGTGAACTAAAGATGTATTTTACCTATTACAATACAAACCCCCAGATGTTGCATGTACTGCGCTTTTGCTCGCAGTTCGGACATGCACATTAATGATGCGTACCCAGGGAAAGGAACCCTTAACAGAACTATTCTCTCTGGAAGATGTTTCTTACTATCCATGTAATATAACATAGCTAGTTGGGTACTTGTCTATTCAAGCAATTATGACCCATATGCCTGGTTTCCACGCGTACCCTGATTTATATAACTGAGTGGGTATTCGGAAACACTTCGGACTGTCGGGCCCGGAGGCTGAAGCGAAAAGGTCCGCCATGTAACGCCCCAGATATACTTTCCATATTTGTATCCAACTCTTGCCGTCCCCGGCGCTAAGTTATATTTATTTCTCGGGTTGGGTCTTTGTCTTCGTGTGTGTTGTTTTCGTTTTCATGCATCTCATACCATGTCATCACGTGCATTGCATTTGCATACATGTTCATCTCATGCATTCGAGCATTTTCCCCGTTGTCCGTTTTGCATTCCGGCGCTTCGTTCTCCTCCGGTGGTCATTTCTACCTTTCTTTCTCGTGTGGGGATTAAACATTTCCGGATTGGACCGAGACTTGTCAAGTGGCCTTGGTTTACTACCGGTAGACCGCCTGTCAAGTTTCGTATCATTTGGACTTCGTTTGATACTCCAACGGTTAACCGAGGGACCGAAAAGGCCTCGTGTGTGTTGCAGCCCAACACCCCCCAAATTTGGCCCAAAACCCACCAAACTCTGCTCCTTGTCCTAGAGCGTTCGATCACGATCGTGTGGGCGAAAACCGCACCTCATTTGGACTCTCCTAGCTCCTTCTATGCCTATTTATACCCCCTCCATTCGGATCTCTTCTTCCCCCGTCTGAAACCCTAGTCCAAAAAAAAAAACCTCCTCCGCCGCCGCCCGCCTCCGCCACTCAGGCGCTGCCACGTGGGCGCGCGCCCACTTCGCCGCCGCCGGCCCGGGAGGCCCAGGAGGGGCCCCCG